>NC_092753.1:27489727-27789983 GCF_047496795.1 Chiloscyllium punctatum
TTGAAACAAGCGGTATTCATTCATTCATTGAATCCAGCTTATCCCATTGATTCAATGTCTACACCTTAACGCCTTTTTTCAATGAAAGAAACTGCAATAATCCATTTATTCCAACAACCAAATAAGACGTTTTGATTCAACGTTTTGAGCTTGTCTCATTCATTCAATGTAACGAGCTTAACTGATTTACTCAGTGTATGAAACTGCATTCGTTCATTCATTGAATCAAACTACACTCACTCATTCATTGAAACAAGCGGTATTCATTCATTCATTGAATCCAGCTTATCCCATTGATTCAATGTCTACACGTTAACGCCTTTATTCAATGAAACAAACTGCACTAATTCATTTATTCCAAGAACAAAATAGGACGTTTTAATTCAACTTTTTGAGCTTGTCTCATTCATTCAATGTAACGAGCTTAACTGATTTATTCAATGTATGAAACTGCATTCATTCATTCAATGAATCAAACTACACTCACTCATTCAATGAAACAAGCGGTATTCATTCATTCATTGAATCCAGCTTATCCCATTGATTCAATGTCTACACCTTAACGCCTTTATTCAATGAAACATACTGCAATAATTCATTCATTCCAACAACAAAATAAGACGTTTTCATTCAACGTTTTGAGCTCGTCTCATTCATTCAATGTAACGAGTTTAACTGATTTATTCAATGTATGAAACTGCATTCATTCATTCAATGAATCAAACTACACTCACTCATTCAATGAAACAAGCGATATTCATTCATTCATTGAATCCAGCTTATCGCATTGATTCAATATCTACACCTTAACGTCTTTATTCAATGAAACAAACTGCAATAATTCATTTATTCCAAGAACAAAATAAGACGTTTTAATTCAACGTTTTGAGCTAGTCTCATTCATTCAATGTAACGAGCTTAACTGATTTATTCAATGTATGAAACTGCATTCATTCATTCAATGAATCAAACTACACTCACTCATTCAATGAAACAAGCGATATTCATTCATTCATTGAATCCAGCTTATCGCATTGATTCAATGACTACACCCTAACGCCTTTATTGAATGAAACAAACTGCAATCAATCATTCATTCCAAGAACAAAATAAGACGTTTTGATTCAACGTTTTGAGCTTGTCTCATTCATTCAATGTAACGAGCTTAACTGATTTATTCAATGTATGAAACTGCATTCATTCATTCAATGAATCAAACTACACTCACTCATTCAATAAAACAAGCGATATTCATTCATTCATTGAATCCAGCTTATCGCATTGATTCAATGACTACACCCTAACGCCTTTATTGAATGAAACAAACTGCAATCAATCATTCATTCCAAGAACAAAATAAGACGTTTTGATTCAACGTTTTGAGCTTGTCTCATTCATTCAATGTAACGAGCTTAACTGATTTATTCAATGTATGAAACTGCATTCATTCATTCAATGAATCAAACTACACTCACTCATTCATTGAAACAAGCGGTATTCATTCATTCATTGAATCCAGCTTATCCCATTGATTCAATGTCTACACCTTAACGCCTTTTTTCAATGAAAGAAACTGCAATAATCCATTTATTCCAACAACCAAATAAGACGTTTTGATTCAACGTTTTGAGCTTGTCTCATTCATTCAATGTAACGATCTTAACTGATTTATTCAATGTATGAAACTGCATTCATTCATTCAATGAATCAAACTACACTCACTCATTCATTGAAACAAGCGGTATTCATTCATTCATTGAATCCAGCTTATCGCATTGATTCAATGACTACACCCTAACGCCTTTATTGAATGAAACAAACTGCAATCAATCATTCATTCCAAGAACAAAATAAGACGTTTTGATTCAACGTTTTGAGCTTGTCTCATTCATTCAATGTAACGAGCTTAACTGATTTATTCAATGTATGAAACTGCATTCATTCATTCAATGAATCAAACTACACTCACTCATTCAATAAAACAAGCGATATTCATTCATTCATTGAATCCAGCTTATCGCATTGATTCAATGACTACGCCCTAACGCCTTTATTGAATGAAACAAACTGCAATCAATCATTCATTCCAAGAACAAAATAAGACGTTTTGATTCAACGTTTTGAGCTTGTCTCATTCATTCAATGTAACGAGCTTAACTGATTTATTCAATGTATGAAACTGCATTCATTCATTCAATGAATCAAACTACACTCACTCATTCATTGAAACAAGCGGTATTCATTCATTCATTGAATCCAGCTTATCCCATTCATTCAATGTCTACACCTAAACGCCTTTATTCAATGAAACAAACTGCAATAATTCATTGATTCCATCAACAAAATAAGACGTTTTGTTTCAACGTTTTGAGCTCATCTCATTCATTCACTGTACCGAGCTTAACAGATTTATTTCATGTATGAAACTGCATTCATTCATACATTGAATCCAGCTTATCCCATTCATTCAATGTCTACACCTTAACGCCTTCATTCATTCAAAGAACTAAATAAGACGTTTTGATTCAACGTTTTGAGCTTGTCTGATTCATTCAATGTAACGAGCTTAACTGATTTATTCAATGTATGAAACTGCATTCATTCATTCAATGAATCCAACTACACTCACTCATTCAATGAAACAAGCGGTATTCATTCATTCATTGAATCCAGCTTGTCGCATTGATTCAATGACTACACCCTAACGCCTTTATTCAATGAAACAAACTGCAATACTTCATTCATTCCAACAACAAAATAAGACGTTTTGATTCAACGTTTTGAGCTTGTCTCATTCATTCAACGTAACGATCTTAACTGATTTATTCAATGTATGAACCTGCATTCATTCATTCAATGAATCCAACTACACTCACTCATTCATTGAAACAAGCGGTATTCATTCATTCATTGAATCCAGCTTATCCCATTGATTAAATGTCTACACCTTAACGCCTTTATTGACTGAAACAAACTACAATAATTCATTTATTCCAACAACAAATTAAGACGTTTTGATTCACCGTTTTGAGCTTGTCTCATTCATTCAATGTAACGAGCTTAACTGATTTATTCAATGTATGAAACTGCATTCATTCATTCAATGAATCAAACTACACTCACTCATTCATTGAAACAAGCGGTATTCATTCATTCATTGAATCCAGCTTATCCCATTGATTCAATGTCTACACCTTAACGCCTTTTTTCAATGAAAGAAACTGCAATAATCCATTTATTCCAACAACCAAATAAGACGTTTTGATTCAACGTTTTGAGCTTGTCTCATTCATTCAATGTAACGAGCTTAACTGATTTACTCAGTGTATGAAACTGCATTCGTTCATTCATTGAATCAAACTACACTCACTCATTCATTGAAACAAGCGGTATTCATTCATTCATTGAATCCAGCTTATCCCATTGATTCAATGTCTACACGTTAACGCCTTTATTCAATGAAACAAACTGCACTAATTCATTTATTCCAAGAACAAAATAGGACGTTTTAATTCAACTTTTTGAGCTTGTCTCATTCATTCAATGTAACGAGCTTAACTGATTTATTCAATGTATGAAACTGCATTCATTCATTCAATGAATCAAACTACACTCACTCATTCAATGAAACAAGCGGTATTCATTCATTCATTGAATCCAGCTTATCCCATTGATTCAATGTCTACACCTTAACGCCTTTATTCAATGAAACATACTGCAATAATTCATTCATTCCAACAACAAAATAAGACGTTTTCATTCAACGTTTTGAGCTCGTCTCATTCATTCAATGTAACGAGTTTAACTGATTTATTCAATGTATGAAACTGCATTCATTCATTCAATGAATCAAACTACACTCACTCATTCAATGAAACAAGCGATATTCATTCATTCATTGAATCCAGCTTATCGCATTGATTCAATATCTACACCTTAACGTCTTTATTCAATGAAACAAACTGCAATAATTCATTTATTCCAAGAACAAAATAAGACGTTTTAATTCAACGTTTTGAGCTAGTCTCATTCATTCAATGTAACGAGCTTAACTGATTTATTCAATGTATGAAACTGCATTCATTCATTCAATGAATCAAACTACACTCACTCATTCAATGAAACAAGCGATATTCATTCATTCATTGAATCCAGCTTATCGCATTGATTCAATGACTACACCCTAACGCCTTTATTGAATGAAACAAACTGCAATCAATCATTCATTCCAAGAACAAAATAAGACGTTTTGATTCAACGTTTTGAGCTTGTCTCATTCATTCAATGTAACGAGCTTAACTGATTTATTCAATGTATGAAACTGCATTCATTCATTCAATGAATCAAACTACACTCACTCATTCAATAAAACAAGCGATATTCATTCATTCATTGAATCCAGCTTATCGCATTGATTCAATGACTACACCCTAACGCCTTTATTGAATGAAACAAACTGCAATCAATCATTCATTCCAAGAACAAAATAAGACGTTTTGATTCAACGTTTTGAGCTTGTCTCATTCATTCAATGTAACGAGCTTAACTGATTTATTCAATGTATGAAACTGCATTCATTCATTCAATGAATCAAACTGCACTCACTCATTCATTGAAACAAGCGGTATTCATTCATTCATTGAATGCAGCTTATCCCATTCATTCAATGTCTACACCTAAACGCCTTTATTCAATGAAACAAACTGCAATAATTCATTCATTCCATCAACAAAATAAGACGTTTTGTTTCAACGTTTTGATCTCATCTCATTCATTCACTGTACCGAGCTTAACAGATTTATTTCATGTATGAAACTGCATTCATTCATACATTGAATCCAGCTTATCCCATTCATTCAATGTCTACACCTTAACGCCTTCATTCATTCAAAGAACTAAATAAGACGTTTTGATTCAACGTTTTGAGCTTGTCTCATTCATTCAACGTAACGATCTTAACTGATTTATTCAATGTATGAACCTGCATTCATTCATTCAATGAATCCAACTACACTCACTCATTCATTGAAACAAGCGGTATTCATTCATTCATTGAATCCAGCTTATCCCATTGATTCAATGTCTACACCTTAACGCCTTTATTCAATGAAACAAACTGCAATAATTCATTTATTCCAACAACAAAATAAGACGTTTTGATTCAAAGTTTTGAGCTTGTCTCATTCATTCAATGTAACGAGCTTAACTGATTTATTCAATGTATGAAACTGCATTAATTCATTCATTGAATCAAACTACACTCACTCATTCATTGAAACAAGCGGTATTCATTCATTCATTGAATCCAGCTTATTCCATCGATTCAATGTCTACACCTTAACGCCTTTATTCAATGAAACAAACTGCAATAATTCATTTATTCCAACAACAAAATAAGACGTTTTGATTCAACGTTTTGAGCTTGTCTCATTCATTCAATGTAACGATCTTAACTGATTTATTCAATGTATGAAACTGCATTCATTCATTCAATGAATCAAACTACACTCACTCATTCATTGAAACAAGCGGTATTCATTCATTCATTGAATCCAGCTTATCCCATTGATTCAATGTCTACACCTTAACGCCTTTATTGAATGAAACAAAGTACAATAATTCATTTATTCCAACAACAAAATAAGACGTTTTGATTCAACGTTTTGAGCTTGTCTCATTCATTCAATGTAACGAGCTTAACTGATTTATTCAATGTATGAAACTGCATTCATTCATTCAATGAATCAAACTACACTCACTCATTCATTGAAACAAGCGGTATTCATTCATTCATTGAATCCAGCTTATCCCATTGATTCAATGTCTACACCTTAACGCCTTTTTTCAATGAAAGAAACTGCAATAATCCATTTATTCCAACAACCAAATAAGACGTTTTGATTCAACGTTTTGAGCTTGTCTCATTCATTCAATGTAACGATCTTAACTGATTTATTCAATGTATGGAACTGCATTCATTCATTCAATGAATCAAACTACACTCACTCATTCATTGAAACAAGCGGTATTCATTCATTCATTGAATCCAGCTTATCGCATTGATTCAATGACTACACCCTAACGCCTTTATTGAATGAAACAAACTGCAATCAATCATTCATTCCAAGAACAAAATAAGACGTTTTGATTCAACGTTTTGAGCTTGTCTCATTCATTCAATGTAACGAGCTTAACTGATTTATTCAATGTATGAAACTGCATTCATTCATTCAATGAATCAAACTACACTCACTCATTCAATAAAACAAGCGATATTCATTCATTCATTGAATCCAGCTTATCGCATTGATTCAATGACTACACCCTAACGCCTTTATTGAATGAAACAAACTGCAATCAATCATTCATTCCAAGAACAAAATAAGACGTTTTGATTCAACGTTTTGAGCTTGTCTCATTCATTCAATGTAACGAGCTTAACTGATTTATTCAATGTATGAAACTGCATTCATTCATTCAATGAATCAAACTACACTCACTCATTCATTGAAACAAGCGGTATTCATTCATTCATTGAATCCAGCTTATCCCATTCATTCAATGTCTACACCTAAACGCCTTTATTCAATGAAACAAACTGCAATAATTCATTCATTCCATCAACAAAATAAGACGTTTTGTTTCAACGTTTTGAGCTCATCTCATTCATTCACTGTACCGAGCTTAACAGATTTATTTCATGTATGAAACTGCATTCATTCATACATTGAATCCAGCTTATCCCATTCATTCAATGTCTACACCTTAACGCCTTCATTCATTCAAAGAACTAAATAAGACGTTTTGATTCAACGTTTTGAGCTTGTCTGATTCATTCAATGTAACGAGCTTAACTGATTTATTCAATGTATGAAACTGCATTCATTCATTCAATGAATCCAACTACACTCACTCATTCAATGAAACAAGCGGTATTCATTCATTCATTGAATCCAGCTTGTCGCATTGATTCAATGACTACACCCTAACGCCTTTATTCAATGAAACAAACTGCAATACTTCATTCATTCCAACAACAAAATAAGACGTTTTGATTCAACGTTTTGAGCTTGTCTCATTCATTCAACGTAACGATCTTAACTGATTTATTCAATGTATGAACCTGCATTCATTCATTCAATGAATCCAACTACACTCACTCATTCATTGAAACAAGCGGTATTCATTCATTCATTGAATCCAGCTTATCCCATTGATTCAATGTCTACACCTTAACGCCTTTATTCAATGAAACAAACTGCAATAATTCATTTATTCCAACAACAAAATAAGACGTTTTGATTCAAAGTTTTGAGCTTGTCTCATTCATTCAATGTAACGAGCTTAACTGATTTATTCAATGTATGAAACTGCATTAATTCATTCATTGAATCAAACTACACTCACTCATTCATTGAAACAAGCGGTATTCATTCATTCATTGAATCCAGCTTATTCCATCGATTCAATGTCTACACCTTAACGCCTTTATTCAATGAAACAAACTGCAATAATTCATTTATTCCAACAACAAAATAAGACGTTTTGATTCAACGTTTTGAGCTTGTCTCATTCATTCAATGTAACGATCTTAACTGATTTATTCAATGTATGAAACTGCATTCATTCATTCAATGAATCAAACTACACTCACTCATTCATTGAAACAAGCGGTATTCATTCATTCATTGAATCCAGCTTATCCCATTGATTCAATGTCTACACCTTAACGCCTTTATTGAATGAAACAAACTACAATAATTCATTTATTCCAACAACAAAATAAGACGTTTTGATTCAACGTTTTGAGCTAGTCTCATTCATTCAATGTAACGAGCTTAACTGATTTATTCAATGTATGAAACTGCATTCATTCATTCAATGAATCAAACTACACTCACTCATTCATTGAAACAAGCGGTATTCATTCATTCATTGAATCCAGCTTATCCCATTGATTCAATGTCTACACCTTAACGCCTTTTTTCAATGAAAGAAACTGCAATAATCCATTTATTCCAACAACCAAATAAGACGTTTTGATTCAACGTTTTGAGCTTGTCTCATTCATTCAATGTAACGAGCTTAACTGATTTATTCAATGTATGAAACTGCATTCATTCATTCAATGAATCAAACTACACTCACTCATTCATTGAAACAAGCGGTATTCATTCATTCATTGAATCCAGCTTATCCCATTGATTCAATGTCTACACGTTAACGCCTTTATTCAATGAAACAAACTGCACTAATTCATTTATTCCAAGAACAAAATAAGACGTTTTAATTCAACTTTTTGAGCTTGTCTCATTCATTCAATGTAACGAGCTTAACTGATTTATTCAATGTATGAAACTGCATTCATTCATTCAATGAATCAAACTACACTCACTCATTCATTGAAACAAGCGGTATTCATTCATTCATTGAATCCAGCTTATCCCATTGATTCAATGTCTACACCTTAACGCCTTTATTCAATGAAACATACTGCAATAATTCATTCATTCCAACAACAAAATAAGACGTTTTCATTCAACGTTTTGAGCTCGTCTCATTCATTCAACGTAACGAGTTTAACTGATTTATTCAATGTATGAAACTGCATTCATTCATTCAATGAATCAAACTACACTCACTCATTCAATGAAACAAGCGATATTCATTCATTCATTGAATCCAGCTTATGGCATTGATTCATATCTACACCTTAACGTCTTTATTCAATGAAACAAACTGCAATAATTCATTTATTCCAAGAACAAAATAAGACGTTTTAATTCAACGTTTTGAGCTAGTCTCATTCATTCAATGTAACGAGCTTAACTGATTTATTCAATGTATGAAACTGCATTCATTCATTCAATGAATCAAACTACACTCACTCATTCATTGAAACAAGCGGTATTCATTCATTCATTGAATCCAGCTTATCGCATTGATTCAATGACTACACCCTAACGCCTTTATTGAATGAATCAAACTACACTCACTCATTCATTGAAACAACCGGTATTCATTCAATCATTGAATCCTGCTTATCCCATTGATTCAATGTCTACACCTTAACGCCTTTATTGAATGAAACAAACTGCAATCAATCATTCATTCCAAGAACAAAATAAGACGTTTTAATTCAACGTTTTGAGCTTGTCTCATTCATTCAATGTAACGAGCTTAACTGATTTATTCAATGTATGAAACTGCATTCATTCATTCAATGAATCAAACTACACTCACTCATTCATTGAAACAAGCGGTATTCATTCATTCATTGAATCCAGCTTATCCCATTGATTCAATGTCTACACGTTAACGCCTTTATTCAATGAAACAAACTGCACTAATTCATTTATTCCAAGAACAAAATAAGACGTTTTAATTCAACTTTTTGAGCTTGTCTCATTCATTCAATGTAACGATCTTAACTGATTTATTCAATGTATGAAACTGCATTCATTCATTCAATGAATCCAACTACACTCACTCATTCATTGAAACAAGCGGTATTCATTCATTCATTGAATCCAGCTTATCCCATTGATTCCATGTCTACACCTTAACGCCTTTATTGAATGAAACAAACTGCAATAATTCATTTATTCCAACAACAAAATAAGACGTTTTCATTCAACGTTTTGAGCTTGTCTCATTCATTCAATGTAACGAGCTTAACTGATTTATTCAATGTATGAAACTGCATTCATTCATTCAATGAATCAAACTACACTCACTCATTCAATGAAACAAGCGATATTCATTCATTCATTGAATCCAGCTTATCGCATTGATTCAATGTCTACACCTTAACGTCTTTATTCAATGAAACAAACTGCAATAATTCATTTATTCCAAGAACAAAATAAGACGTTTTAATTCAACGTTTTGAGCTTCTCTCATTCATTCAATGTAACGAGCTTAACTGATTTATTCAATGCATGAAACTGCATTCATTCATTCAATGAATCAAACTACACTCACTCATTCAATGAAACAAGCGATATTCATTCATTCATTGAATCCAGCTTATCGCATTGATTCAATGACTACACCCTAACGCCTTTATTCAATGAAACAAACTGCAATAATTCATTCATTCCAACAACAAAATAAGACGTTTTGATTCAACGTTTTGAGCTTGTCTCATTCATTCAACGTAACGATCTTAACTGATTTATTCAATGTATGAACCTGCATTCATTCATTCAATGAATCCAACTACACTCACTCATTCATTGAAACAAGCGGTATTCATTCATTCATTGAATCCAGCTTATCCCATTGATTCAATGTCTACACCTTAACGCCTTTATTCAATGAAACAAACTGCAATAATTCATTTATTCCAAGAACAAAATAAGACGTTTTAATTCAACGTTTTGAGCTTGTCTCATTCATTCAACGTAACGAGCTTAACTGATTTATTCCATGTATGAAACTGCATTCATTCATTCAATGAATCAAACTACACTCACTCATTCAATGAAACAAGCGGTATTCATTCATTCATTGAATCCAGCTTATCGCATTGATTCAATGACTACACCCTAACGACTTTATTCAATGAAACAAACTGCAATAATTCATTCATTCCAACAACAAAATAAGACGTTTTGATTCAACGTTTTGAGCTTGTCTCATTCATTCAACGTAACGATCTTAAAAGATTTATTCAATGTATGAACCTGCATTCATTCATTCAATGAATCAAACTACACTCACTCATTCATTGAAACAAGCGGTATTCATTCATTCATTGAATCCAGCTTATCCCATTCATTCAATGTCTACACCTAAACGCCTTTATTCAATGAAACAAACTGCAATAATTCATTCATTCCATCAACAAAATAAGACGTTTTGTTTCAACGTTTTGAGCTCATCTCATTCATTCACTGTACCGAGCTTAACAGATTTATTTCATGTATGAAACTGCATTCATTCATACATTGAATCCAGCTTATCCCATTCATTCAATGTCTACACCTTAACGCCTTCATTCATTCAAAGAACTAAATAAGACGTTTTGATTCAACGTTTTGAGCTTGTCTCATTCATTCAACGTAACGATCTTAACTGATTTATTCAATGTATGAACCTGCATTCATTCATTCAATGAATCCAACTACACTCACTCATTCATTGAAACAAGCGGTATTCATTCATTCATTGAATCCAGCTTATCCCATTGATTCAATGTCTACACCTTAACGCCTTTATTCAATGAAACAAACTGCAATAATTCATTTATTCCAACAACAAAATAAGACGTTTTGATTCAAAGTTTTGAGCTTGTCTCATTCATTCAATGTAACGAGCTTAACTGATTTATTCAATGTATGAAACTGCATTAATTCATTCATTGAATCAAACTACACTCACTCATTCATTGAACCAAGCGGTATTCATTCATTCATTCAATCCAGCTTATTCCATCGATTCAATGTCTACACCTTAACGCCTTTCTTCAATGAAACAAACTGCAATAATTCATTTATTCCAACAACAAAATAAGACGTTTTGATTCAACGTTTTGAGCTTGTCTCATTCATTCAATGTAACGATCTTAACTGATTTATTCAATGTATGAAACTGCATTCATTCATTCAATGAATCAATCTACACTCACTCATTCATTGAAACAAGCGGTATTCATTCATTCATTGAATCCTGCTTATCCCATTGATTCAATGTCTACACCTTAACGCCTTTATTGAATGAAACAAACTACAATAATTCATTTATTCCAACAACAAAATAAGACGTTTTGATTCAACGTTTTGAGCTTGTCTCATTCATTCAATGTAACGAGCTTAACTGATTTATTCAATGTATGAAACTGCATTCATTCATTCAATGAATCAAACTACACTCACTCATTCATTGAAACAAGCGGTATTCATTCATTCATTGAATCCAGCTTATCCCATTGATTCAATGTCTACACCTTAACGTCTTTATTCAATGAAACAAACTGCAATAATTCATTCAGTCCAACAACAAAATAAGACGTTTTGTTTCAACGTTTTGAGCTCGTCTCATTCATTCACTGTACGGAGCTTAACAGATTTATTTCATGTATGAAACTGCATTCATTCATACATTGAATCCAGCTTATCCCATTCATTCAATGTCTACACCTTAACGCCTTCATTCATTCAAAGAACTAATTACGACGTTTTGATTCAACGTTTTGAGCTTGTCTCATTCATTCAATGTAACGAGCTTAACTGATTTATTCAATGTATGAAACTGCTTTAATTCATTCAATGAATCAAACTACACTCACTCATTCATTGAAACAAGCGGTATTCATTCATTCATTGAATCCAGCTTATCCCATTGATTCAATGTCTACTCTTTAACGCTTTTATTCAATGAAACAAACTGCAATATTTCATTCATTCCAACAACAAAATAAGACGTTTTCATTCAACGTTTTGAGCTTGTCTCATTCATTCAATGTAACGATCTTAACTGATTTATTCAATGTATGAAACTGCATTCATTCATTCAATGAATCAAACTACACTCACTCATTCATTGAAACAAGCGGTATTCATTCAATCATTGAATCCTGCTTATCCCATTGATTCAATGTCTACACCTTAACGCCTTTATTGAATGAAACAAACTGCAATCAATCATTCATTCCAAGAACAAAATAAGACGTTTTGATTCAACGTTTTGAGCTTGTCTCATTCATTCAATGTAACGAGCTTAACTGATTTATTCAATGTATGAAACTGCATTCAATCATTCAATGAATCAAACTACACTCACTCATTCATTGAAACAAGCCGGATTCATTCATTCATTGAATCCAGCTTATCCCATTGATTCAATGTCTACACCTTAACGCCTTTATTCAATGAAACAAACTGCAATAATTCATTTATTCCAAGAACAAAATAAGACGTTTTAATTCAACTTTTTGAGCTTGTCTCATTCATTCAATGTAACGAGCTTAACTGATTCATTCCATGTATGAAACTGCATTCATTCATTCAATGAATCAATCTACACTCACTCATTCAATGAAACAAGCGGTATTCATTCATTCATTGAATCCAGCTTATCGCATTGATTCAATGTCTACACCTAAACGCCTTTATTCAATGAAACAAACTGCAATACTTCATTCATTCCAACAACAAAATAAGACGTTTTGATTCAACGTTTTGAGCTTGTCTCATTCATTCAACGTAACGATCTTAACTGATTTATTCAATGTATGAACCTGCATTCATTCATTCAATGAATCCAACTACACTCACTCATTCATTGAAACAAGCGGTATTCATTCATTCAATGAATCCAGCTTATCCCATTGATTCAATGTCTACACCTTAACGCCTTTATTCAATGAAACAAAGTGCAATAATTCATTTATTCCAACAACCAAATAAGACGTTTTGATTCAACGTTTTGAGCTTGTCTTATTCATTCAATGTAACGAGCTTAACTGATTTAATCAGTGTATGAAACTGCATTCGTTCATTCATTGAATCAAACTACACTCACTCATTCATTGAAACAAGCGGTATTCATTCATTCATTGAATCCAGCTTATTCCATTGATTCAATGTCTACACCTTAACGCCTTTATTCAATGAAACAAACTGCAATAATTCATTTATTCCAACAACAAAATAAGACGTTTTGATTCAACGTTTTGAGCTTGTCTCATTCATTCAATGTAACAATCTTAACTGATTTATTCAATGTATGAAACTGCATTCATTCATTCAATGAATCAATCTACACTCACTCATTCATTGAAACAAGCAGTATTCATTCATTCATTGAATCCAGCTTATCCCATTGATTCAATGTCTACACCTTAACGCCTTTATTGAATGAAACAAACTACAATAATTCATTTATTCCAACAACAAAATAAGACGTTTTGTTTCAACGTTTTGAGCTTGTCTCATTCATTCAATGTAACGAGCTTAACTGATTTATTTCATGTATGAAACTGCATTCATTCATACATTGAATCCAGCTTATCCCATTGATTCAATGTCTACACCTTAACGCCTTTATTCAATGAAACAAACTGCAATAATTCATTTATTCCAAGAACAAAAAAAGATCGTTTTAATTCAACTTTTTGAGCTTGTCTCATTCATTCAATGTAACGAGCTTAACTGATTTATTCCATGTATGAAACTGCATTCATTCATTCAATGAATCAAACTACACTCACTCATTCAATGAAACAAGCGGTATTCATTCATTGAATCCAGCTTATCGCATTGATTCAATGACTACACCCTAACGTCTTTATTCAATGAAACAAACTGCAATAATTCATTCATTCCAACAACAAAATAAGACGTTTTGATTCAACGTTTTGAGCTTGTCTCATTCATTCAACATAACGAGCTTAACTGATTTATTCCATGTATGAAACTGCATTCATTCATTCAATGAATCAAACTACACTCACTCATTCAATGAAACAAGCGGTATTCATTCATTCATTGAATCCAGCTTGTCGCATTGATTCAATGACTACACCCTAACGCCTTTATTCAATGAAACAAACTGCAATACTTCATTCATTCCAACAACAAAATAAGACGTTTTGATTCAACGTTTTGAGCTTGTCTCATGCATTCAACGTAACGATCTTAACTGATTTATTCAATGTATGAACCTGCATTCATTCATTCAATGAATCCAACTACACTCACTCATTCATTGAAACAAGCGGTATTCATTCATTCATTGAATCCAGCTTATCCCATTGATTCAATGTCTACACCTTAACGCCTTTATTCAATGAAACAAACTGCAATAATTCATGCTTTCCAACAACAAAATAAGGCGTTTTGATTCAACGTTTTGAGCTTGTCTCATTCATTCAATGTAACGAGCTTAACTGATTTATTCAATGTATGAAACTGCATTCATTCATTCAATGAATCCAACTACACTCACTCATTCATTGAAACAAGCGGTATTCATTCATTCATTGAATCCAGCTTATCCCATTGATTCCATGTCTACACCTTAACGCCTTTATTCAATGAAACATACTGCAATAATTCATTCATTCCAACAACAAAATAAGACGTTTTCATTCAACGTTTTGAGCTCGTCTCATTCATTCACTGTACCGAGCTTAACAGATTTATTTCATGTATGAAACTGCATTCATTCATACATTGAATCCAGCTTATCCCATTCATTCAATGTCTACACCTTAACGCCTTCATTCATTCAAAGAACTAAATAAGACGTTTTGATTCAACGTTTTGAGCTTATCTCATTCATTCAATGTAACGAGCTTAACTGATTTATTCAATGTATGAAACTGCTTTAATTCATTCAATGAATCAAACTACACTCACTCATTCATTGAAACAAGTGTTGTTCATTCATTCATTGTATCCAGCTTATCCCATTGATTCAATGTCTACTCTTTAACGCTTTTATTCAATGAAACAAACTGCAATATTTCATTCATTCCAACAACAAAATAAGACGTTTTGATTCAACGTTTTGAGCTTGTCTCATTCATTCAATGTAACGATCTTAACTGATTTATTCAATGTATGAAACTGCATTCATTCATTCAATGAATCAAACTACACTCACTCATTCATTGAAACAAGCGGTATTCATTCATTCATTGAATCCAGCTTATCCCATTGATTCAATGTCTACACCTTAACGCCTTTATTCAATGAAAGAAACTGCAATAATTCATTTATTCCAACAACCAAATAAGACGTTTTGATTCAACGTTTTGAGCTTGTCTTATTCATTCAATGTAACGAGCTTAACTGATTTAATCAGTGTATGAAACTGCATTCGTTCATTCATTGAATCAAACTACACTCACTCATTCATTGAAACAAGCGGTATTCATTCATTCATTGAATCCAGCTTATTCCATTGATTCAATGTCTACACCTTAACGCCCTTATTCAATGAAACAAACTGCAATAATTCATTTATTCCAACAACAAAATAAGACGTTTTGATTCAACGTTTTGAGCTTGTCTCATTCATTCAATGTAACAATCTTAACTGATTTATTCAATGTATGAAACTGCATTCATTCATTCAATGAATCAATCTACACTCACTCATTCATTGAAACAAGCGGTATTCATTCATTCATTGAATCCAGCTTATCCCATTGATTCCATGTCTACACCTTAACGCCTTTATTCAATGAAACAAACTGCAATAATTCATTTATTCCAACAACAAAATAAGACGTTTTGATTCAACGTTTTGAGCTTGTCTCATTCATTCAATGTAACGAGTTTAACTGATTTATTCAATGTATGAAACTGCATTCATTCATTCAATGAATCAAACTAAACTCACTCATTCTTTGAAACAAGCGGTATTCATTCAATCATTGAATCCTGCTAATCCCATTGATTCAATGTCTACTCTTTAACGCTTTTATTCAATGAAACAAACTGCAATATTTCATTCATTCCAACAACAAAATAAGACGTTTTGATTCAACGTTTTGAGCTTGTCTCATTCATTCAATGTAACGAGTTTAACTGATTTATTCAATGTATGAAACTGCATTCATTCATTCAATGAATCAAACTACACTCACTCATTCATTGAATCAAGCGGTATTCATTCAATCATTGAATCCAGCTTATCCCATTGATTCAATGTCTACTCTTTAACGCTTTTATTCAATGAAACAAACTGCAATATTTCATTCATTCCAACAACAAAATAAGACGTTTTGATTCAACGTTTTGATCTTGTCTCATTCATTCAATGTAACGAGCTTAACTGATTTATTCAATGTAGGAAACTGCATTCATTCAATGAATCAAACTACACTCACTCATTCATTGAAACAAGCGGTATTCATTCATTCATTGAATCCAGCTTATCCCATTGATTCAATGTCTACACCTTAACGCCTCTATTCAATGAAAGAAACTGCAATAATTCATTTATTCCAACAACCAAATAAGACGTTTTGATTCAACGTTTTGAGCTTGTCTCATTCATTCAATGTAACGAGCTTAACTGATTTACTCAGTGTATGAAACTGCATTCGTTCATTCATTGAATCAAACTACACTCACTCATTCATTGAAACAAGCGGTATTCATTCATTCATTGAATCCAGCTTATCCCATTGATTCAATGTCTACTCTTTAACGCTTTTATTCAATGAAACAAACTGCAATATTTCATTCATTCCAACAACAAAATAAGACGTTTTGATTCAACGTTTTGAGCTTGTCTCATTCATTCAATGTAACGAGTTTAACTGATTTATGCAATGTATGAAACTGCATTCATTCATTCAATGAATCAAACTACACTCACTCATTCATTGAAACAAGCGGTATTCATTCAATCATTGAATCCTGCTTATCCCATTGATTCAATGTCTACTCTTTAACGCTTTTATTCAATGAAACAAACTGCAATATTTCATTCATTCCAACAACAAAATAAGACGTTTTGATTCAACGTTTTGAGCTTGTCTCATTCATTCAATGTAACGAGTTTAACTGATTTATTCAATGTATGAAACTGCATTCATTCATTCAATGAATCAAACTACACTCACTCATTCATTGAAACAAGCGGTATTCATTCAATCATTGAATCCTGCTTATCCCATTGATTCAATGTCTACACCTTAAAGCCTTTATTGAATGAAACAAACTGCAATCAATCATTCATTCCAAGAACAAAATAAGACGTTTTGATTCAACGTTTTGAGCTTGTCTCATTCATTCAATGTAACGAGCTTAACTGATTTATTCAATGTATGAAACTGCATTCATTCATTCAATGAATCAAACTACACTCACTCATTCATTGAAACAAGCGGTATTCATTCATTCATTGAATCCAGCTTATCCCATTGATTCAATGTCTACACCTTAACGCCTTTATTCAATGAAAGAAACTGCAATAATTCATTTATTCCAAGAACAAAATAAGACGTTTTAATTCAACTTTTTGAGCTTGTCTCATTCATTCAATGTAACGAGCTTAACTGATTTATTCCATGTATGAAACTGCATTCATTCATTCAATGAATCAAACTACACTCACTCATTCAATGAAACAAGCGGTATTCATTCATTCATTGAATCCAGCTTGTCGCATTGATTCAATGACTACACCCTAACGCCTTTATTCAATGAAACAAACTGCAATACTTCATTCATTCCAACAACAAAATAAGACGTTTTGATTCAACGTTTTGAGTTTGTCTCATTCATTCAACGTAACGAGTTTAACTGATTTATTCCATGTATGAAACTGCATTCATTCATTCAATGAATCAAACTACACTCACTCATTCAATGAAACAAGCGGTATTCATTCATTCATTGAATCCAGCTTGTCGCATTGATTCAATGACTACACCCTAACGCCTTTATTTAATGAAACAAACTGCAATACTTCATTCATTCCAACAACAAAATAAGACGTTTTGATTCAACGTTTTGAGCTTGTCTCATTCATTCAACGTAACGATCTTAACTGATTTATTCAATGTATGAACCTGCATTCATTCATTCAATGAATCCAACTACACTCACTCATTCATTGAAACAAGCGGTATTCATTCATTCATTGAATCCAGCTTATCCCATTGATTCCATGTCTACACCTTAACGCCTTTATTCAATGAAACATACTGCAATAATTCATTCATTCCAACAACAAAATAAGACGTTTTCATTCAACGTTTTGAGCTCGTCTCATTCATTCACTGTACCGAGCTTAACAGATTTATTTCATGTATGAAACTGCATTCATTCATACATTGAATCCAGCTTATCCCATTCATTCAATGTCTACACCTTAACGCCTTCATTCATTCAAAGAACTAAATAAGACGTTTTGATTCAACGTTTTGAGCTTATCTCATTCATTCAATGTAACGAGCTTAACTGATTTATTCAATGTATGAATCTGCTTTAATTCATTCAATGAATCAAACTACACTCACTCATTCATTGAAACAAGTGTTGTTCATTCATTCATTGAATCCAGCTTATCCCATTGATTCAATGTCTACAACTTAACGCCTTTATTCAATGAAAGAAACTGCAATAATTCATTTATTCCAACAACCAAATAAGACGTTTTGATTCAACGTTTTGAGCTTGTCTTATTCATTCAATGTAACGAGCTTTACTGATTTAATCAGTGTATGAAACTGCATTCGTTCATTCATTGAATCAAACTACACTCACTCATTCATTGAAACAAGCGGTATTCATTCAATCATTGAATCCTGCTTATCCCATTGATTCAATGTCTACACCTTAAAGAGTTTATTGAATGAAACAAACTGCAATCAATCATTCATTCCAACAACAAAATAAGACGTTTTGATTCAACGTTTTGAGCTTGTCTCATTCATTCAATGTAACGAGTTTAACTGATTTATTCAATGTATGAAACTGCATTCATTCATTCAATGAATCAAACTACACTCACTCATTCATTGAAACAAGCGGTATTCATTCAATCATTGAATCCTGCTTATCCCATTGATTCAATGTCTACACCTTAAAGCCTTTATTGAATGAAACAAACTGCAATCAATCATTCATTCCAAGAACAAAATAAGACGTTTTGATTCAACGTTTTGAGCTTGTCTCATTCATTCAATGTAACGAGCTTAACTGATTTATTCAATGTATGAAACTGCATTCATTCATTCAATGAATCAAACTACACTCACTCATTCATTGAAACAAGCGGTATTCATTCATTCATTGAATCCAGCTTATCCCATTGATTCAATGTCTACACCTTAACGCCTTTATTCAATGAAAGAAACTGCAATAATTCATTTATTCCAAGAACAAAATAAGACGTTTTAATTCAACTTTTTGAGCTTGTCTCATTCATTCAATGTAACGAGCTTAACTGATTTATTCCATGTATGAAACTGCATTCATTCATTCAATGAATCAAACTACACTCACTCATTCAATGAAACAAGCGGTATTCATTCATTCATTGAATCCAGCTTGTCGCATTGATTCAATGACTACACCCTAACGCCTTTATTCAATGAAACAAACTGCAATACTTCATTCATTCCAACAACAAAATAAGACGTTTTGATTCAACGTTTTGAGTTTGTCTCATTCATTCAACGTAACGAGTTTAACTGATTTATTCCATGTATGAAACTGCATTCATTCATTCAATGAATCAAACTACACTCACTCATTCAATGAAACAAGCGGTATTCATTCATTCATTGAATCCAGCTTGTCGCATTGATTCAATGACTACACCCTAACGCCTTTATTTAATGAAACAAACTGCAATACTTCATTCATTCCAACAACAAAATAAGACGTTTTGATTCAACGTTTTGAGCTTGTCTCATTCATTCAACGTAACGATCTTAACTGATTTATTCAATGTATGAACCTGCATTCATTCATTCAATGAATCCAACTACACTCACTCATTCATTGAAACAAGCGGTATTCATTCATTCATTGAATCCAGCTTATCCCATTGATTCCATGTCTACACCTTAACGCCTTTATTCAATGAAACATACTGCAATAATTCATTCATTCCAACAACAAAATAAGACGTTTTCATTCAACGTTTTGAGCTCGTCTCATTCATTCACTGTACCGAGCTTAACAGATTTATTTCATGTATGAAACTGCATTCATTCATACATTGAATCCAGCTTATCCCATTCATTCAATGTCTACACCTTAACGCCTTCATTCATTCAAAGAACTAAATAAGACGTTTTGATTCAACGTTTTGAGCTTATCTCATTCATTCAATGTAACGAGCTTAACTGATTTATTCAATGTATGAATCTGCTTTAATTCATTCAATGAATCAAACTACACTCACTCATTCATTGAAACAAGTGTTGTTCATTCATTCATTGAATCCAGCTTATCCCATTGATTCAATGTCTACAACTTAACGCCTTTATTCAATGAAAGAAACTGCAATAATTCATTTATTCCAACAACCAAATAAGACGTTTTGATTCAACGTTTTGAGCTTGTCTTATTCATTCAATGTAACGAGCTTTACTGATTTAATCAGTGTATGAAACTGCATTCGTTCATTCATTGAATCAAACTACACTCACTCATTCATTGAAACAAGCGGTATTCATTCATTCATTGAATCCAGCTTATTCCATTGATTCAATGTCTACACCTTAACGCCTTTATTCAATGAAACAAACTGCAATAATTCATTTATTCCAACAACAAAATAAGACGTTTTGATTCAACGTTTTGAGCTTGTCTCATTCATTCAATGTAACGATCTTAACTGATTTATTTAATGTATGAAACTGCATTCATTCATTCAATGAATCAATCTACACTCACTCATTCATTGAAACAAGCGGTATTCATTCATTCATTGAATCCAGCTTATCCCATTGATTCAATGTCTACACCTTAACGCCTTTATTGAATGAAACAAACTACAATTATTCATTTATTCCAACAACAAAATAAGACGTTTAGATTCAACGTTTTGAGCTTGTCTCATTCATTCAATGTAACGAGCTTAACTGATTTATTTCATGTATGAAACTGCATTCATTCATACATTGAATCCAGCTTATCCCATTGATTCAATGTCTACACCTTAACGCCTTTATTCAATGAAACAAACTGCAATAATTCATTTATTCCAAGAACAAAATAAGACGTTTTAATTCAACTTTTTGAGCTTGTCTCATTCATTCAATGTAACGAGCTTAACTGATTTATTCCATGTATGAAACTGCATTCATTCATTCAATGAATCAAACTACACTCACTCATTCAATGAAACAAGCGGTATTCATTCATTGAATCCAGCTTATCGCATTGATTCAATGACTACACCCTAACGCCTTTATTCAATGAAACAAACTGCAATACTTCATTCATTCCAACAACAAAATAAGACGTTTTGATTCAACGTTTCGAGCTTGTCTCATTCATTCAACGTAACGATCTTAACTGATTTATTCAATGTATGAACCTGCATTCATTCATTCAATGAATCCAACTACACTCACTCATTCATTGAAACAAGCGGTATTCATTCATTCATTGAATCCAGCTTATCCCATTGATTCAATGTCTACACCTTAACGCCTTTATTCAATGAAACAAACTGCAATAATTCATGCTTTCCAACAACAAAATAAGACGTTTTGATTCAACGTTTTGAGCTTGTCTCATTCATTCAATGTAACGAGCTTAACTGATTTATTCAATGTATGAAACTGCATTCATTCATTCAATGAATCCAACTACACTCACTCATTCATTGAAACAAGCGGTATTCATTCATTCATTGAATCCAGCTTATCCCATTGATTCCATGTCTACACCTTAACGCTTTTATTCAATGAAACAAACTGCAATAATTCATTAATTCCAACAACAAAATAAGACGTTTTGATTCAACGTTTTGAGCTTGTCTCATTCATTCAATGTAACGATCTTAACTGATTTATTCAATGTATGAAACTGCATTCATTCATTCAATGAATCAAACTACACTCACTCATTCATTGAAACAAGCGGTATTCATTCATTCATTGAATCCAGCTTATCCCATTGATTCAATGTCTACACCTTAACGCCTTTATTGAATGAAACAAACTACAATAATTCATTTATTCCAACAACAAAATAAGACGTTTTGATTCAACGTTTTGAGCTTGTCTCATTCATTCAATGTAACGAGCTTAACTGATTTATTCAATGTATGAAACTGCATTCATTCATTCAGTGAATCAAACTACACTCACTCATTCATTGAAACAAGCGGTATTCATTCATTCATTGAATCCAGCTTATCCCATTGATTCAATGTTTACACCTTAACGCCTTTTTTCAATGAAAGAAACTGCAATAATCCATTTATTCCAACAACCAAATAAGACGTTTTGATTCAACGTTTTGAGCTTGTCTCATTCATTCAATGTAACGAGCTTAACTGATTTATTCAATGTATGAAACTGCATTCATTCATTCAATGAATCCAACTACACTCACTCATTCATTGAAACAAGCGGTATTCATTCATTCATTGAATCCAGCTTATCCCATTGATTCCATGTCTACACCTTAACGCCTTTATTCAATGAAACATACTGCAATAATTCATTTATTCCAACAACAAAATAAGACGTTTTGATTCAACGTTTTGAGCTTGTCTCATTCATTCAATGTAACGAGCTTAACTGATTTATTCAATGTATGAAACTGCATTCATTCATTCAGTGAATCAAACTACACTCACTCATTCATTGAAACAAGCGGTATTCATTCATTCATTGAATCCAGCTTATCCCATTGATTCAATGTTTACACCTTAACGCCTTTTTTCAATGAAAGAAACTGCAATAATCCATTTATTCCAACAACCAAATAAGACGTTTTGATTCAACGTTTTGAGCTTGTCTCATTCATTCAATGTAACGAGCTTAACTGATTTATTCAATGTATGAAACTGCATTCATTCATTCAATGAATCCAACTACACTCACTCATTCATTGAAACAAGCGGTATTCATTCATTCATTGAATCCAGCTTATCCCATTGATTCCATGTCTACACCTTAACGCCTTTATTCAATGAAACATACTGCAATAATTCATTCATTCCAACAACAAAATAAGACGTTTTCATTCAACGTTTTGAGCTCGTCTCATTCATTCACTGTACCGAGCTTAACAGATTTATTTCATGTATGAAACTGCATTCATTCATACATTGAATCCAGCTTATCCCATTCATTCAATGTCTACACCTTAACGCCTTCATTCATTCAAAGAACTAAATAAGACGTTTTGATTCAACGTTTTGAGCTTGTCTCATTCATTCAATGTAACGAGCTTAACTGATTTATTCAATGTATGAAACTGCATTCATTCATTCAATGAATCCAACTACACTCACTCATTCAATGAAACAAGCGGTATTCATTCATTCATTGAATCCAGCTTGTCGCATTGATTCAATGACTACACCCTAACGCCTTTATTCAATGAAACAAACTGCAATACTTCATTCATTCCAACAACAAAATAAGACGTTTTCATTCAACGTTTTGAGCTTGTCTCATTCATTCAACGTAACGATCTTAACTGATTTATTCAATGTATGAACCTGCATTCATTCATTCAATGAATCCAACTACACTCACTCATTCATTGAAACAAGCGGTATTCATTCATTCATTGAATCCAGCTTATCCCATTGATTCAATGTCTACACCTTAACGCCTTTATTCAATGAAACAAACTGCAATAATTCATTTATTCCAACAACAAAATAAGACGTTTTGATTCAAAGTTTTGAGCTTGTCTCATTCATTCAATGTAACGAGCTTAACTGATTTATTCAATGTATGAAACTGCATTAATTCATTCATTGAATCAAACTACACTCACTCATTCATTGAAACAAGCGGTATTCATTCATTCATTGAATCCAGCTTATTCCATCGATTCAATGTCTACACCTTAACGCCTTTATTCAATGAAACAAACTGCAATAATTCATTTATTCCAACAACAAAATAAGACGTTTTGATTCAACGTTTTGAGCTTGTCTCATTCATTCAATGTAACGATCTTAACTGATTTATTCAATGTATGAAACTGCATTCATTCATTCAATGAATCAAACTACACTCACTCATTCATTGAAACAAGCGGTATTCATTCATTCATTGAATCCAGCTTATCCCATTGATTCAATGTCTACACCTTAACGCGTTTATTGAATGAAACAAACTACAATAATTCATTTATTCCAACAACAAAATAAGACGTTTTGATTCAACGTTTTGAGCTTGTCTCATTCATTCAACGTAACGAGCTTAACTGATTTATTCCATGTATGAAACTGCATTCATTCATTCAATGAATCAAACTACACTCACTCATTCAATGAAACAAGCGGTATTCATTCATTCATTGAATCCAGCTTGTCGCATTGATTCAATGACTACACCTTAACGCCTTTATTCAATGAAACAAACTGCAATAATTCATGCTTTCCAACAACAAAATAAGACGTTTTGATTCAACGTTTTGAGCTTGTCTCATTCATTCAATGTAACGAGCTTAACTGATTTATTCAATGTATGAAACTGCATTCATTCATTCAATGAATCCAACTACACTCACTCATTCATTGAAACAAGCGGTATTCATTCATTCATTGAATCCAGCTTATCCCATTGATTCCATGTCTACACCTTAACGCCTTTATTCAATGAAACATAGTGCAATAATTCATTCATTCTAACAACAAAATAAGACGTTTTCATTCAACGTTTTGAGCTCGTGTCATACATTCTCTGTACCGAGCTTAACAGATTTATTTCATGTATGAAACTGCATTCATTCATACATTGAATCCAGCTTATCCCATTCATTCAATGTCTACACCTTAACGCCTTCATTCATTCAAAGAACTAAATAAGACGTTTTGATTCAACGTTTTGAGCTTATCTCATTCATTCAATGTAACGAGCTTAACTGATTTATTCAATGTATGAAACTGCTTTAATTCATTCAATGAATCAAACTACACTCACTCATTCATTGAAACAAGTGTTGTTCATTCATTCATTGAATCCAGCTTATCCCATTGATTCAATGTCTACTCTTTAACGCTTTTATTCAATGAAACAAACTGCAATATTTCATTCATTCCAACAACAAAATAAGACGTTTTGATTCAACGTTTTGAGCTTGTCTCATTCATTCAATGTAACGATCATAACTGATTTATTCAATGTATGAAACTGCATTCATTCATTCAATGAATCAAACTACACTCACTCATTCATTGAAACAAGCGGTATTCATTCATTCATTGAATCCAGCTTATCCCATTGATTCAATGTCTACACCTTAACGCCTTTATTCAATGAAAGAAACTGCAATAATTCATTTATTCCAACAACCAAATAAGACGTTTTGATTCAACGTTTTGAGCTTGTCTTATTCATTCAATGTAACGAGCTTAACTGATTTAATCAGTGTATGAAACTGCATTCGTTCATTCATTGAATCAAACTACACTCACTCATTCATTGAAACAAGCGGTATTCATTCATTCATTGAATCCAGCTTATTCCATTGATTCAATGTCTACACCTTAACGCCTTTATTCAATGAAACAAACTGCAAAAATTCATTTATTCCAACAACAAAATAAGACGTTTTGATTCAACGTTTTGAGCTTGTCTCATTCATTCAATGTAACAATCTTAACTGATTTATTCAATGTATGAAACTGCATTCATTCATTCAATGAATCAATCTACACTCACTCATTCATTGAAACAAGCAGTATTCATTCATTCATTGAATCCAGCTTATCCCATTGATTCAATGTCTACACCTTAACGCCTTTATTGAATGAAACAAACTACAATAATTCATTTATTCCAACAACAAAATAAGACGTTTTGATTCAACGTTTTGAGCTTGTCTCATTCATTCAATGTAACGAGCTTAACTGATTTATTTCATGTATGAAACTGCATTCATTCATACATTGAATCCAGCTTATCCCATTGATTCAATGTCTACACCTTAACGCCTTTATTCAATGAAACAAACTGCAATAATTCATTTATTCCAAGAACAAAATAAGACGTTTTAATTCAACTTTTTGAGCTTGTCTCATTCATTCAATGTAACGAGCTTAACTGATTTATTCCATGTATGAAACTGCATTCATTCATTCAATGAATCAAACTACACTCACTCATTCATTGAAACAAGCGGTATTCATTCATTGAATCCAGCTTATCGCATTGATTCAATGACTACACCCTAACGTCTTTATTCAATGAAACAAACTGCAATAATTCATTCATTCCAACAACAAAATAAGACGTTTTGATTCAACGTTTTGAGCTTGTCTCATTCATTCAACGTAACGAGCTTAACTGATTTATTCCATGTATGAAACTGCATTCATTCATTCAATGAATCAAACTACACTCACTCATTCAATGAAACAAGCGGTATTCATTCATTCATTGAATCCAGCTTGTCGCATTGATTCAATGACTACACCCTAACGCCTTTATTCAATGAAACAAACTGCAATAATTCATGCTTTCCAACAACAAAATAAGACGTTTTGATTCAACGTTTTGAGCTTGTCTCATTCATTCAATGTAACGAGCTTAACTGATTTATTCAATGTATGAAACTGCATTCATTCATTCAATGAATCCAACTACACTCACTCATTCATTGAAACAAGCGGTATTCATTCATTCATTGAATCCAGCTTATCCCATTGATTCAATGTCTACACCTTAACGCCTTTATTCAATGAAACATACTGCAATAATTCATTCATTCCAACAACAAAATAAGACGTTTTCATTCAACGTTTTGAGCTCGTCTCATTCATTCACTGTACCGAGCTTAACAGATTTATTTCATGTATGAAACTGCATTCATTCATACATTGAATCCAGCTTATCCCATTCATTCAATGTCTACACCTTAACGCCTTCATTCATTCAAAGAACTAAATAAGACGTTTTGATTCAACGTTTTGAGCTTATCTCATTCATTCAATGTAACGAGCTTCACTGATTTATTCAATGTATGAATCTGCTTTAATTCATTCAATGAATCAAACTACACTCACTCATTCATTGAAACAAGTGTTGTTCATTCATTCATTGAATCCAGCTTTTCCCATTGATTCAATGTCTACTCTTTAACGCTTTTATTCAATGAAACAAACTGCAATATTTCATTCATTCCAACAACAAAATAAGACGTTTTGATTCAACGTTTTGAGCTTGTCTCATTCATTCAATGTAACGAGCTTAACTGATTTATTCCATGTATGAAACTGCATTCATTCATTCAATGAATCAAACTACACTCACTCATTCAATGAAACAAGCGGTATTCATTCATTGAATCCAGCTTATCGCATTGATTCAATGACTACACCCTAACGTCTTTATTCAATGAAACAAACTGCAATAATTCATTCATTCGAACAACAAAATAAGACGTTTTGATTCAACGTTTTGAGCTTGTCTCATTCATTCAACGTAACGAGCTTAACTGATTTATTCCATGTATGAAACTGCATTCATTCATTCAATGAATCAAACTATACTCACTCATTCAATGAAACAAGCGGTATTCATTCATTCATTGAATCCAGCTTGTCGCATTGATTCAATGACTACACCCTAACGCCTTTATTCAATGAAACAAACTGCAATACTTCATTCATTCCAACAACAAAATAAGACGTTTTGATTCAACGTTTTGAGCTTGTCTCATTCATTCAACGTAACGATCTTAACTGATTTATTCAATGTATGAACCTGCATTCATTCATTCAATGAATCCAACTACACTCACTCATTCATTGAAACAAGCGGTATTCATTCATTCATTGAATCCAGCTTATCCCATTGATTCAATGTCTACACCTTAACGCCTTTATTCAATGAAACAAACTGCAATAATTCATGCTTTCCAACAACAAAATAAGACGTTTTGATTCAACGTTTTGAGCTTGTCTCATTCATTCAATGTAACGATCTTAACTGATTTATTCAATGTATGAAACTGCATTCATTCATTCAATGAATCAAACTACACTCACTCATTCATTGAAACAAGCGGTATTCATTCATTCATTGAATCCAGCTTATCCCATTGATTCAATGTCTACACCTTAACGCCTTTATTCAAGGAAACAAACTGCAATAATTCATGCTTTCCAACAACAAAATAAGACGTTTTGAATCAACGTTTTGAGCTTGTCTCATTCATTCAATGTAACGAGCTTAACTGATTTATTCAATGTATGAAACTGCATTCATTCATTCAATGAATCCAACTACACTCACTCATTCATTGAAACAAGCGGTATTCATTCATTCATTGAATCCAGCTTATCCCATTGTTTTCATGTCTACACCTTAACGCTTTTATTCAATGAAACAAACTGCAATAATTCATTAATTCCAACAACAAAATAAGACGTTTTGATTCAACGTTTTGAGCTTGTCTCATTCATTCAATGTAACGATCTTAACTGATTTATTCAATGTATGAAACTGCATTCATTCATTCAATGAATCAAACTACACTCACTCATTCATTGAAACAAGCGGTATTCATTCATTCATTGAATCCAGCTTATCCCATTGATTCAATGTCTACACCTTAACGCCTTTATTGAATGAAACAAACTACAATAATTCATTTATTCCAACAACAAAATAAGACGTTTTGATTCAACGTTTTGAGCTTGTCTCATTCATTCAATGTAAGGAGCTTAACTGATTTATTCAATGTATGAAACTGCATTCATTCATTCAATGAATCAAACTACACTCACTCATTCATTGAAACAAGCGGTATTCATTCATTCATTGAATCCAGCTTATCCCATTGATTCAATGTCTACACCTTAACGCCTTTATTCAATGAAAGAAACTGCAATAATTCATTTATTCCAACAACAAAATAAGACGTTTTGATTCAACGGTTTGAGCTTGTCTCATTCATTCAATGTAACAATCTTAACTGATTTATTCAATGTATGAAACTGCATTCATTCATTCAATGAATCAATCTACACTCACTCATTCATTGAAACAAGCGGTATTCATTCATTCATTGAATCCAGCTTATCCCATTGATTCAATGTCTACACCTTAACGCCTTTATTGAATGAAACAAACTACAATAATTCATTTATTCCAACAACAAAATAAGACGTTTTGATTCAACGTTTTGAGCTTGTCTCATTCATTCAATGTAACGAGCTTAACTGATTTATTTCATGTATGAAACTGATTTCATTCATACATTGAATCCAGCTTATCCCATTGATTCAATGTCTACACCTTAACGCCTTTATTCAATGAAACAAACTGCAATAATTCATGCTTTCCAACAACAAAATTAGACGTTTTGATTCAACGTTTTGAGCTTGTCTCATTCATTCAATGTAACGAGCTTAACTGATTTATTCAATGTATGAAACTGCATTCATTCATTCAATGAATCCAACTACACTCACTCATTCATTGAAACAAGCGGTATTCATTCATTCATTGAATCCAGCTTATCCCATTGATTCCATGTCTACAACTTAACGCTTTTATTCAATGAAACAAACTGCAATGTTTCATTCATTCCAACAACAAAATAAGACGTTTTGATTCAACTTTTTGAGCTTGTCTCATTCATTCAATGTAACGAGCTTAACTGATTTATTCCATGTATGAAACTGCATTCATTCATTCAATGAATCAAACTACACTCACTCATTCAATGAAACAAGCGGCATTCATTCATTGAATCCAGCTTATCGCATTGATTCAATGACTACACCCTAACGTCTTTATTCAATGAAACAAACTGCAATAATTCATTCATTCCAACAACAAAATAAGACGTTTTGATTCAACGTTTTGAGCTTGTCTCATTCATTCAACGTAACGATCTTAACTGATTTATTCAATGTATGAACCTGCATTCATTCATTCAATAAATCCAACTACACTCACTCATTCATTGAAACAAGCGGTATTCATTCATTCATTGAATCCAGCTTATCCCATTGATTCAATGTCTACACATTAACGCCTTTATTCAATGAAACAAACTGCAATAATTCATGCTTTACAACAACAAAATAAGACGTTTTGATTCAACGTTTTGAGCTTATCTCATTCATTCAATGTAACGAGCTTAACTGATTTATTCAATGTATGAAACTGCATTCATTCATTCAATGAATCCAACTACACTCACTCATTCATTGAAACAAGCGGTATTCATTCATTCATAGAATCCAGCTTATCCCATTGATTCCATGTCTACACCTTAACGCCTTTATTCAATGAAACATACTGCAATAATTCATTCATTCTAACAACAAAATAAGACGTTTTCATTCAACGTTTTGAGCTCGTGTCATTCATTCACTGTACCGAGCTTAACAGATTTAATTCATGTATGAAACTGCATTCATTCATACATTGAATCCAGCTTATCCCATTAATTCAATGTCTACACCTTAACGCCTTCATTCATTCAAAGAACTAAATAAGACGTTTTGATTCAACGTTTTGAGCTTATCTCATTCATTCAATGTAACGAGCTTAACTGATTTATTCAATGTATGAACCTGCATTCATTCATTCAATGATTCCAACTACACTCACTCATTCATTGAAACAAGTGTTGTTCATTCATTCATTGAATCCAGCTTATCCCATTGATTCAATGTCTACTCTTTAATGCTTTTATTCAATGAAACAAACTGCAATATTTCATTCATTCCAACAACAAAATAAGACGTTTTGATTCAACGTTTTGAGCTTGTCTCATTCATTCAATGTAACGATCTTATCTGATTTATTCAATGTATGAAACTGCATTCATTCATTCAATGAATCAAACTACACTCACTCATTCATTGAAACAAGTGTTGTTCATTCATTCATTGAATCCAGCTTATCCCATTGATTCAATGTCTACTCTTTAATGCTTTTATTCAATGAAAGAAACTGCAATAATTCATTTATTCCAACAACCAAATAAGACGTTTTGATTCAACGTTTTGAGCTTGTCTTATTCATTCAATGTAACGAGCTTAACTGATTTAATCAGTGTATGAAACTGCATTCGTTCATTCATTGAATCAAACTACACTCACTCATTCATTGAAACAAGCGGTATTCATTCATTCATTGAATCCAGCTTATTCCATTGATTCAATGTCTACACCTTAACGCCTTTATTCAATGAAACAAACTGCAATAATTAATTTATTCCAACAACAAAATAAGACGTTTTGATTCAACGTTTTGAGCTTGTCTCATTCATTCAATGTAACAATCTTAACTGATTTATTCAATGTATGAAACTGCATTCATTCATTCAATGAATCAATCTACACTCACTCATTCATTGAAACAAGCAGTATTCATTCATTCATTGAATCCAGCTTATCCCATTGATTCAATGTCTACACCTTAACGCCTTTATTGAATGAAACAAACTACAATAATTCATTTATTCCAACAACAAAATAAGACGTTTTGATTCAACGTTTTGAGCTTGTCTCATTCATTCAATGTTACGAGCTTAACTGATTTATTTCATGTATGAAACTGCATTCATTCATACATTGAATCCAGCTTATCCCATTGATTCAATGTCTACACCTTAACGCCTTTATTCAATGAAACAAACTGCAATAATTCATTTATTCCAAGAACAAAATAAGACGTTTTAATTCAACTTTTTGAGCTTGTCTCATTCATTCAATGTAACGAGCTTAACTGATTTATTCCTTGTATGAAAACGCATTCATTCATTCAATGAATCAAACTACACTCACTCATTCAATGAAACAAGCGGTATTCATTCATTGAATCCAGCTTATCGCATTGATTCAATGACTACACCCTAACGTCTTTATTCAATGAAACAAACTGCAATAATTCATTCATTCCAACAACAAAATAAGACGTTTTGATTCAACGTTTTGAGCTTGTCTCATTCATTCAACGTAACGAGCTTAACTGATTTATTCCATGTATGAAACTGCATTCATTCATTCAATGAATCAAACTACACTCACTCATTCAATGAAACAAGCGGTATTCATTCATTCATTGAATCCAGCTTGTCGCATTGATTCAATGACTACACCCTAACGCCTTTATTCAATGAAACAAACTGCAATACTTCATTCATTCCAACAACAAAATAAGACGTTTTGATTCAACGTTTTGAGCTTGTCTCATGCATTCAACGTAACGATCTTAACTGATTTATTCAATGTATGAACCTGCATTCATTCATTCAATGAATCCAACTACACTCACTCATTCATTGAAACAAGCGGTATTCATTCATTCATTGAATCCAGCTTATCCCATTGATTCAATGTCTACACCTTAACGCCTTTATTCAATGAAACAAACTGCAATAATTCATGCTTTACAACAACAAAATAAGACGTTTTGATTCAACGTTTTGAGCTTGTCTCATTCATTCAATGTAACGAGCTTAACTGATTTATTCAATGTATGAAACTGCATTCATTCATTCAATGAATCCAACTACACTCACTCATTCATTGAAACAAGCGGTATTCATTCATTCATTGAATCCAGCTTATCCCATTGATTCCATGTCTACACCTTAACGCCTTTATTCAATGAAACATACTGCAATAATTCATTCATTCCAACAACAAAATAAGACGTTTTCATTCAACGTTTTGAGCTCGTCTCATTCATTCACTGTACCGAGCTTAACAGATTTATTTCATGTATGAAACTGCATTCATTCATACATTGAATCCAGCTTATCCCATTCATTCAATGTCTACACCTTAACGCCTTCATTCATTCAAAGAACTAAATAAGACGTTTTGATTCAACGTTTTGAGCTTATCTCATTCATTCAATGTAACGAGCTTAACTGATTTATTCAATGTATGAAACTGCTTTAATTCATTCAATGAATCAAACTACACTCACTCATTCATTGAAACAAGTGTTGTTCATTCATTCATTGAATCCAGCTTATCCCATTGATTCAATGTCTACTCTTTAACGCTTTTATTCAATGAACAAACTGCAATATTTCATTCATTCCAACAACAAAATAAGACGTTTTGATTCAACGTTTTGAGCTTGTCTCATTCATTCAATGTAACGATCTTAACTGATTTATTCAATGTATGAAACTGCATTCATTCATTCAATGAATCAAACTACACTCACTCATTCATTGAAACAAGCGGTATTCATTCATTCATTGAATCCAGCTTATCCCATTGATTCAATGTCTACACCTTAACGCCTTTATTCAATGAAAGAAACTGCAATAATTCATTTATTCCAACAACCAAATAAGACGTTTTGATTCAACGTTTTGAGCTTGTCTTATTCATTCAATGTAACGAGCTTAACTGATTTAATCAGTGTATGAAACTGCATTCGTTCATTCATTGAATCAAACTACACTCACTCATTCATTGAAACAAGCGGTATTCATTCATTCATTGAATCCAGCTTATTCCATTGATTCAATGTCTACACCTTAACTCCTTTATTCAATGAAACAAACTGCAATAATTCATTTATTCCAACAACAAAATAAGACGTTTTGATTCAACGTTTTGAGCTTGTCTCATTCATTCAATGTAACAATCTTAACTGATTTATTCAATGTATGAAACTGCATTCATTCATTCAATGAATCAATCTACACTCACTCATTCATTGAAACAAGCAGTATTCATTAATTCATTGAATCCAGCTTATCCCATTGATTCAATGTCTACACCTTAACGCCTTTATTGAATGAAACAAACTACAATAATTCATTTATTCCAACAACAAAATAAGACGTTTTGATTCAACGTTTTGAGCTTGTCTCATTCATTCAATGTAACGAGCTTAACTGATTTATTTCATGTATGAAACTGCATTCATTCATACATTGAATCCAGCTTATCCCATTGATTCAATGTCTACACCTTAACGCCTTTATTCAATGAAACAAACTGCAATAATTCATTTATTCCAAGAACAAAATAAGACGTTTTAATTCAACTTTTTGAGCTTGTCTCATTCATTCAATGTAACGAGCTTAACTGATTTATTCCATGTATGAAACTGCATTCATTCATTCAATGAATCAAACTACACTCACTCATTCAATGAAACAAGCGGTATTCATTCATTGAATCCAGCTTATCGCATTGATTCAATGACTACACCCTAACGTCTTTATTCAATGAAACAAACTGCAATAATTCATTCATTCCAACAACAAAATAAGACGTTTTGATTCAACGTTTTGAGCTTGTCTCATTCATTCAACGTAACGAGCTTAACTGATTTATTCCATGTATGAAACTGCATTCATTCATTCAATGAATCAAACTACACTCACTCATTCAATGAAACAAGCGGTATTCATTCATTCATTGAATCCAGCTTGTCGCATTGATTCAATGACTACACCCTAACGCCTTTATTCAATGAAACAAACTGCAATACTTCATTCATTCCAACAACAAAATAAGACGTTTTGATTCAACGTTTTGAGCTTGTCTCATGCATTCAACGTAACGATCTTAACTGATTTATTCAATGTATGAACCTGCATTCATTCATTCAATGAATCCAACTACACTCACTCATTCATTGAAACAAGCGGTATTCATTCATTCATTGAATCCAGCTTATCCCATTTATTCAATGTCTACACCTTAACGCCTTTATTCAATGAAACAAACTGCAATAATTCATGCTTTCCAACAACAAAATAAGACGTTTTGATTCAACGTTTTGAGCTTGTCTCATTCATTCAATGTAACGAGCTTAACTGATTTATTCAATGTATGAAACTGCATTCATTCATTCAATGAATCCAACTACACTCACTCATTCAATGAAACAAGCGGTATTCATTCATTCATTGAATCCAGCTTATCCCATTGATTCCATGTCTACACCTTAACGCCTTTATTCAATGAAACATACTGCAATAATTCATTCATTCCAACAACAAAATAAGACGTTTTCATTCAACGTTTTGAGCTCGTCTCATTCATTCACTGTACCGAGCTTAACAGATTTATTTCATGTATGAAACTGCATTCATTCATACATTGAATCCAGCTTATCCCATTCATTCAATGTCTACACCTTAACGCCTTCATTCATTCAAAGAACTAAATAAGACGTTTTGATTCAACGTTTTGAGCTTATCTCATCCATTCAATGTAACGAGCTTAACTGCTTTATTCAATGTATGAAACTGCTTTAATTCATTCAATGAATCAAACTACACTCACTCATTCATTGAAACAAGTGTTGTTCATTCATTCATTGAATCCAGCTTATCCCATTGATTCAATGTCTACTCTTTAACGCTTTTATTCAATGAAACAAACTGCAATATTTCATTCATTCCAACAACAAAATAAGACGTTTTCATTCAACGTTTTGAGCTTGTCTCATTCATTCAATGTAACGATCTTAACTGATTTATTCAATGTATGAAACTGCATTCATTCATTCAATGAATCAAACTACACTCACTCATTCATTGAAACAAGCGGTATTCATTCATTCATTGAATCCAGCTTATCCCATTGATTCAATGTCTACACCTTAACGCCTTTATTCAATGAAACAAACTGCAATAATTCATTTATTCCAACAACCAAATAAGACGTTTTGATTCAACGTTTTGAGCTTGTCTTATTCATTCAATGTAACGAGCTTAACTGATTTAATCAGTGTATGAAACTGCATTCGTTCATTCATTGAATCAAACTACACTCACTCATTCATTGAAACAAGCGGTATTCATTCATTCATTGAATCCAGCTTATTCCATTGATTCAATGTCTACACCTTAACGCCTTTATTCAATGAAACAAACTGCAATAATTCATTTATTCCAACAACAAAATAAGACGTTTTGATTCAACGTTTTGAGCTTGTCTCATTCATTCAATGTAACAATCTTAACTGATTTATTCAATGTATGAAACTGCATTCATTCATTCAATGAATCAATCTACACTCACTCATTCATTGAAACAAGCGGTATTCATTCATTCATTGAATCCAGCTTATCCCATTGATTCAATGTCTACACCTTAACGCCTTTATTGAATGAAACACATACAAAATTTCATTCATTCCAACAACAAAATAAGACGTTTTGATTCAACGTTTTGAGCTTGTCTCATTCATTCAATGTAACGATCTTAACTGATTTATTCAATGTATGAAACTGCATTCATTCATTCAATGAATCAATATACACTCACTCATTCATTGAAACAAGCGGTATTCATTAATTCATTGAATCCAGCTTATCCCATTGATTCAATGTCTACTCTTTAACGCTTTTATTCAATGAAACAAACTGCAATATTTCATTCATTCCAACAACAAAATAAGACGTTTTGATTCAACGTTTTGAGCTTGTCTCATTCATTCAATGTAACGAGCTTAACTGATTTATTCAATGTATGAAACTGCATTCATTCATTCAATGAATCCAACTACACTCACTCATTCATTGAAACAAGCGGTATTCATTCATTCATTGAATCCAGCTTATCCCATTGATTCAATGTCTACACCTTAACGCCTTTATTGAATGAAACAAACTGCAATAATTCATTAATTCCAACAACAAAATAAGACGTTTTGATTCAACGTTTTGAGCTTGTCTCATTCATTCAATGTAACGAGCTTAACAGATTTATTTCATGTATGAAACTGCATTCATTCATACATTGAATCCAGCTTATCCCATTCATTCAATGTCTACACCTTAACGCCTTCATTCATTCAAAGAACTAAATAAGACGTTTTGATTCAACGTTTTGAGCTTATCTCATTCATTCAATGTAACGAGCTTAACTGATTTATTCAATGTATGAAACTGCTTTAATTCATTCAATGAGTTAAACTACACTCACTCATTCATTGAAACAAATGTTGTTCATTCATTCATTGAATCCAGCTTATCCCATTGATTCAATGTCTACTCTTTAACGCTTTTATTCAATGAAACAAACTGTAATATTTCATTCATTCCAACAACAAAATAAGACGTTTTGATTCAACGTTTTGAGCTTGTCTCATTCATTCAATGTAACGATCTTAACTGATTTATTCAATGTATGAAACTGCATTCATTCATTCAATGAATCAAACTACACTCACTCATTCATTGAAACAAGCGGTATTCATTCATTCATTGAATCCAGCTTATCCCATTGATTCAATGTCTACACCTTAACGCCTTTATTCAATGAAAGAAACTGCAATAATTCATTTATTCCAACAACCAAATAAGACGTTTTGATTCAACGTTTTGAGCTTGTCTTATTCATTCAATGTAACGAGCTTAACTGATTTAATCAGTGTATGAAACTGCATTCGTTCATTCATTGAATCAAACTACACTCACTCATTCATTGAAACAAGCGGTATTCATTCATTCATTGAATCCAGCTTATTCCATTGATTCAATGTCTACACCTTAACGCCTTTATTCAATGAAACAAACTGCAATAATTCATTTATTCCAACAACAAAATAAGACGTTTTGATTCAACGTTTTGAGCTTGTCTCATTCATTCAATGTAACGATCTTAACTGATTTATTCAATGTATGAAACTGCATTCATTCATTCAATGAATCAAACTACACTCACTCATTCATTGAAACAAGCGGTATTCATTCATTCATTGAATCCAGCTTATCCCATTGATTCAATGTCTAAACCTTAACGCCTTTATTCAATGAAAGAAACTGCAATAATTCATTTATTCCAACAACCAAATAAGACGTTTTGATTCAACGTTTTGAGCTTGTCTCATTCATTCAATGTAACGAGCTTAACTGATTTACTCAGTGTATGAAACTGCATTCGTTCATTCATTGAATCAAACTACACTCACTCATTCATTGAAACAAGCGGTATTCATTCATTCATTGAATCCAGCTTATTCCATTGATTCAATGTCTACACCTTAACGCCTTTATTCAATGAAACAAACTGCAATAATTCATTTATTCCAACAACAAAATAAGACGTTTTGATTCAACGTTTTGAGCTTGTCTCATTCATTCAATGTAACGATCTTAACTGATTTATTCAATGTATGAAACTGCATTCATTCATTCAATGAATCAATATACACTCACTCATTCATTGAAACAAGCGGTATTCATTAATTCATTGAATCCAGCTTATCCCATTGATTCAATGTCTACTCTTTAACGCTTTTATTCAATGAAAGAAACTGCAATAATTCATTCATTCCAACAACAAAATAAGACGTTTTGATTCAACGTTTTGAGCTTGTCTCATTCATTCAATGTAACGAGTTTAACTGATTTATTCAATGTATGAAACTGCATTCATTCATTCAATGAATCAAACTACACTCACTCATTCATTGAAACAAGCGGTATTCATTCAATCATTGAATCCTGCTTATCCCATTGATTCAATGTCTACACCTTAACGCCTTTATTGAATGAAACAAACTGCAATCAATCATTCATTCCAAGAACAAAATACGACGTTTTGATTCAACGTTTTGAGCTTGTCTCATTCATTCAATGTAACGAGCTTAACTGATTTATTCAATGTATGAAACTGCATTCATTCATTCAATGAATCAAACTACACTCACTCATTCATTGAAACAAGCGGTATTCATTCATTCATTGAATCCAGCTTATCCCATTGATTCAATGTCTACACCTTAACGCCTTTATTCAATGAAACAAACTGCAATAATTCATTTATTCCAAGAACAAAATAAGACGTTTTAATTAAACTTTTTGAGCTTGTCTCATTCATTCAATGTAACGAGCTTAACTGATTTATTCCATGTATGAAACTGCATTCATTCATTCAATGAATCAAACTACACTCACTCATTCAATGAAACAAGCGGTATTCATTCATTCATTGAATCCAGCTTATCGCATTGATTCAATGACTACACCCTAACGTCTTTATTCAATGAAACAAACTGCAATAATTCATTCATTCCAACAACAAAATAAGACGTTTTGATTCAACGTTTTGAGCTTGTCTCATTCATTCAATGTAACGAGCTTAACATTATTTATTCAATGTATGAAACTGCATTCATTCATTCAATGAATCCAACTACACTCACTCATTCATTGAAACAAGCGGTATTCATTCATTCATTGAATCCAGCTTATCCCATTGATTCAATGTCTACACCTTAACGCTTTTATTGAATGAAACAAACTGCAATAATTCATTAATTCCAACAACAAAATAAGACGTTTTGATTCAACGTTTTGAGCTTGTCTCATTCATTCAATGTAACGAGCTTAACAGATTTATTTCATGTATGAAACTGCATTCATTCATACATTGAATCCAGCTTATCCCATTCATTCAATGTCTACACCTTAACGCCTTCATTCATGCAAAGAACTAAATAAGACGTTTTGATTCAACGTTTTGAGCTTATCTCATTCATTCAATGTAACGAGCTTAACTGATTTATTCAATGTATGAAACTGCTTTAATTCATTCAATGAATTAAACTACACTCACTCATTCATTGAAACAAATGTTGTTCATTCATTCATTGAATCCAGCTTATCCCATTGATTCAATGTCTACTCTTTAACGCTTTTATTCAATGAAACAAACTGTAATATTTCATTCATTCCAACAACAAAATAAGACGTTTTGATTCAACGTTTTGAGCTTGTCTCATTCATTCAATGTAACGAGCTTAACTGATTTACTCAGTGTATGAAACTGCATTCGTTCATTCATTGAATCAAACTACACTCACTCATTCATTGAAACAAGCGGTATTCATTCATTCATTGAATCCAGCTTATTCCATTGATTCAATGTCTACACCTTAACGCCTTTATTCAATGAAACAAACTGCAATAATTCATTTATTCCAACAACAAAATAAGACGTTTTGATTCAACGTTTTGAGCTTGTCTCATTCATTCAATGTAACGATCTTAACTGATTTATTCAATGTATGAAACTGCATTCATTCATTCAATGAATCAATATACACTCACTCATTCATTGAAACAAGCGGTATTCATTAATTCATTGAATCCAGCTTATCCCATTGATTCAATGTCTACTCTTTAACGCTTTTATTCAATGAAACAAACTGTAATATTTCATTCATTCCAACAACAAAATAAGACGTTTTGATTCAACGTTTTGAGCTTGTCTCATTCATTCAATGTAACGATCTTAACTGATTTATTCAATGTATGAAACTGCATTCATTCATTCAATGAATCAAACTACACTCACTCATTCATTGAAACAAGCGGTATTCATTCATTCATTGAATCCAGCTTATCCCATTGATTCAATGTCTACACCTTAACGCCTTTATTCAATGAAAGAAACTGCAATAATTCATTTATTCCAACAACCAAATAAGACGTTTTGATTCAACGTTTTGAGCTTGTCTTATTCATTCAATGTAACGAGCTTAACTGATTTAATCAGTGTATGAAACTGCATTCGTTCATTCATTGAATCAAACTACACTCACTCATTCATTGAAACAAGCGGTATTCATTCATTCATTGAATCCAGCTTATTCCATTGATTCAATGTCTACACCTTAACGCCTTTATTCAATGAAACAAACTGCAATAATTCATTTATTCCAACAACAAAATAAGACGTTTTGATTCAACGTTTTGAGCTTGTCTCATTCATTCAATGTAACGATCTTAACTGATTTATTCAATGTATGAAACTGCATTCATTCATTCAATGAATCAAACTACACTCACTCATTCATTGAAACAAGCGGTATTCATTCATTCATTGAATCCAGCTTATCCCATTGATTCAATGTCTACACCTTAACGCCTTTATTCAATGAAAGAAACTGCAATAATTCATTTATTCCAACAACCAAATAAGACGTTTTGATTCAACGTTTTGAGCTTGTCTCATTCATTCAATGTAACGAGCTTAACTGATTTACTCAGTGTATGAAACTGCATTCGTTCATTCATTGAATCAAACTACACTCACTCATTCATTGAAACAAGCGGTATTCATTCATTCATTGAATCCAGCTTATCCCATTGATTCAATGTCTACTCTTTAACGCTTTTATTCAATGAAACAAACTGCAATATTTCATTCATTCAAAGAACTAAATAAGACGTTTTGATTCAACGTTTTGAGCTTGTCTCATTCATTCAATGTAACGAGTTTAACTGATTTATTCAATGTATGAAACTGCATTCATTCATTCAATGAATCAAACTACACTCACTCATTCATTGAAACAAGCGGTATTCATTCAATCATTGAATCCTGCTTATCCCATTGATTCAATGTCTACACCTTAACGCCTTTATTGAATGAAACAAACTGCAATCAATCATTCATTCCAAGAACAAAATACGACGTTTTGATTCAACGTTTTGAGCTTGTCTCATTCATTCAATGTAAGGAGCTTAACTGATTTATTCAATGTATGAAACTGCATTCATTCATTCAATGAATCAAACTACACTCACTCATTCATTGAAACAAGCGGTATTCATTCATTCATTGAATCCAGCTTATCCCATTGATTCAATGTCTACACCTTAACGCCTTTATTCAATGAAACAAACTGCAATAATTCATTTATTCCAACAACAAAATAAGACGTTTTGATTCAACGTTTTGAGCTTGTCTCATTCATTCAATGTAACGATCTTAACTGATTTATTCAATGTATGAAACTGCATTCATTCATTCAATGAATCAATATACACTCACTCATTCATTGAAACAAGCGGTATTCATTAATTCATTGAATCCAGCTTATCCCATTGATTCAATGTCTACTCTTTAACGCTTTTATTCAATGAAACAAACTGCAATATTTCATTCATTCCAACAACAAAATAAGACGTTTTGATTCAACGTTTTGAGCTTGTCTCATTCATTCAATGTAACGAGCTTAACTGATTTATTCAATGTATGAAACTGCATTCATTCATTCAATGAATCCAACTACACTAACTCATTCATTGAAACAAGCGGTATTCATTCATTCATTGAATCCAGCTTATCCCATTGATTCAATGTCTACACCTTAACGCCTTTATTGAATGAAACAAACTGCAATAATTCATTTATTCCAACAACAAAATAAGACGTTTTGATTCAACGTTTTGAGCTTGTCTCATTCATTCAATGTAACGAGCTTAACAGATTTATTTCATGTATGAAACTGCATTCATTCATACATTGAATCCAGCTTATCCCATTCATTCAATGTCTACACCTTAACGCCTTCATTCATTCAAAGAACTAAATAAGACGTTTTGATTCAACGTTTTGAGCTTATCTCATTCATTCAATGTAACGAGCTTAACTGATTTATTCAATGTATGAAACTGCTTTAATTCATTCAATGAATTAAACTACACTCACTCATTCATTGAAACAAATGTTGTTCATTCATTCATTGAATCCAGCTTATCCCATTGATTCAATGTCTACTCTTTAACGCTTTTATTCAATGAAACAAACTGTAATATTTCATTCATTCCAACAACAAAATAAGACGTTTTGATTCAACGTTTTGAGCTTGTCTCATTCATTCAATGTAACGATCTTAACTGATTTATTCAATGTATGAAACTGCATTCATTCATTCAATGAATCAAACTACACTCACTCATTCATTGAAACAAGCGGTATTCATTCATTCATTGAATCCAGCTTATCCCATTGATTCAATGTCTACACCTTAACGCCTTTATTCAATGAAAGAAACTGCAATAATTCATTTATTCCAACAACCAAATAAGACGTTTTGATTCAACGTTTTGAGCTTGTCTCATTCATTCAATGTAACGATCTTAACTGATTTATTCAATGTATGAAACTGCATTCATTCATTCAATGAATCAAACTACACTCACTCATTCATTGAAACAAGCGGTATTCATTCATTCATTGAATCCAGCTTATCCCATTGATTCAATGTCTACACCTTAACGCCTTTATTCAATGAAAGAAACTGCAATAATTCATTTATTCCAACAACCAAATAAGACGTTTTGATTCAACGTTTTGAGCTTGTCTCATTCATTCAATGTAACGAGCTTAACTGATTTACTCAGTGTATGAAACTGCATTCGTTCATTCATTGAATCAAACTACACTCACTCATTCATTGAAACAAGCGGTATTCATTCATTCATTGAATCCAGCTTATCCCATTGATTCAATGTCTACTCTTTAACGCTTTTATTCAATGAAACAAACTGCAATATTTCATTCATTCAAAGAACTAAATAAGACGTTTTGATTCAACGTTTTGAGCTTGTCTCATTCATTCAATGTAACGAGTTTAACTGATTTATTCAATGTATGAAACTGCATTCATTCATTCAATGAATCAAACTACACTCACTCATTCATTGAAACAAGCAGTATTCATTCAATCATTGAATCCTGCTTATCCCATTGATTCAATGTCTACACCTTAACGCCTTTATTGAATGAAACAAACTGCAATCAATCATTCATTCCAAGAACAAAATACGACGTTTTGATTCAACGTTTTGAGCTTGTCTCATTCATTCAATGTAACGAGCTTAACTGATTTATTCAATGTATGAAACTGCATTCATTCATTCAATGAATCAAACTACACTCACTCATTCATTGAAACAAGCGGTATTCATTCATTCATTGAATCCAGCTTATCCCATTGATTCAATGTCTACACCTTAACGCCTTTATTCAATGAAACAAACTGCAATAATTCATTTATTCCAAGAACAAAATAAGACGTTTTAATTAAACTTTTTGAGCTTGTCTCATTCATTCAATGTAACGAGCTTAACTGATTTATTCCATGTATGAAACTGCATTCATTCATTCAATGAATCAAACTACACTCACTCATTCAATGAAACAAGCGGTATTCATTCATTCATTGAATCCAGCTTATCGCATTGATTCAATGACTACACCCTAACGTCTTTATTCAATGAAACAAACTGCAATAATTCATTTATTCCAAGAACAAAATAAGACGTTTTAATTAAACTTTTTGAGCTTGTCTCATTCATTCAATGTAACGAGCTTAACTGATTTATTCCATGTATGAAACTGCATTCATTCATTCAATGAATCAAACTACACTCACTCATTCAATGAAACAAGCGGTATTCATTCATTCATTGAATCCAGCTTATCGCATTGATTCAATGACTACACCCTAACGTCTTTATTCAATGAAACAAACTGCAATAATTCATTCATTCCAACAACAAAATAAGACGTTTTGATTCAACGTTTTGAGCTTGTCTCATTCATTCAATGTAACGAGCTTAACATTATTTATTCAATGTATGAAACTGCATTCATTCATTCAATGAATCCAACTACACTCACTCATTCATTGAAACAAGCGGTATTCATTCATTCATTGAATCCAGCTTATCCCATTGATTCAATGTCTACACCTTAACGCTTTTATTGAATGAAACAAACTGCAATAATTCATTAATTCCAACAACAAAATGAGACGTTTTGATTCAACGTTTTGAGCTTGTCTCATTCATTCAATGTAACGAGCTTAACAGATTTATTTCATGTATGAAACTGCATTCATTCATACATTGAATCCAGCTTATCCCATTCATTCAATGTCTACACCTTAACGCCTTCATTCATTCAAAGAACTAAATAAGACGTTTTGATTCAACGTTTTGAGCTTATCTCATTCATTCAATGTAACGAGCTTAACTGATTTATTCAATGTATGAAACTGCTTTAATTCATTCAATGAATTAAACTACACTCACTCATTCATTGAAACAAATGTTGTTCATTCATTCATTGAATCCAGCTTATCCCATTGATTCAATGTCTACTCTTTAACGCTTTTATTCAATGAAACAAACTGTAATATTTCATTCATTCCAACAACAAAATAAGACGTTTTGATTCAACGTTTTGAGCTTGTCTCATTCATTCAATGTAACGATCTTAACTGATTTATTCAATGTATGAAACTGCATTCATTCATTCAATGAATCAAACTACACTCACTCATTCATTGAAACAAGCGGTATTCATTCATTCATTGAATCCAGCTTATCCCATTGATTCAATGTCTACACCTTAACGCCTTTATTCAATGAATGAAACTGCAATAATTCATTTATTCCAACAACCAAATAAGACGTTTTGATTCAACGTTTTGAGCTTGTCTTATTCATTCAATGTAACGAGCTTAACTGATTTAATCAGTGTATGAAACTGCATTCGTTCATTCATTGAATCAAACTACACTCACTCATTCATTGAAACAAGCGGTATTCATTCATTCATTGAATCCAGCTTATTCCATTGATTCAATGTCTACACCTTAACGCCTTTATTCAATGAAACAAACTGCAATAATTCATTTATTCCAAAAACAAAATAAGACGTTTTGATTCAACGTTTTGAGCTTGTCTCATTCATTCAATGTAACGATCTTAACTGATTTATTCAATGTATGAAACTGCATTCATTCATTCAATGAATCAAACTACACTCACTCATTCATTGAAACAAGCGGTATTCATTCATTCATTGAATCCAGCTTATCCCATTGATTCAATGTCTACACCTTAACGCCTTTATTCAATGAAAGAAACTGCAATAATTCATTTATTCCAACAACCAAATAAGACGTTTTGATTCAACGTTTTGAGCTTGTCTCATTCATTCAATGTAACGAGCTTAACTGATTTACTCAGTGTATGAAACTGCATTCGTTCATTCATTGAATCAAACTACACTCACTCATTCATTGAAACAAGCGGTATTCATTCATTCATTGAATCCAGCTTATTCCATTGATTCAATGTCTACACCTTAACGCCTTTATTCAATGAAACAAACTGCAATAATTCATTTATTCCAACAACAAAATAAGACGTTTTGATTCAACGTTTTGAGCTTGTCTCATTCATTCAATGTAACGATCTTAACTGATTTATTCAATGTATGAAACTGCATTCATTCATTCAATGAATCAATATACACTCACTCATTCATTGAAACAAGCGGTTTTCATTAATTCATTGAATCCAGCTTATCCCATTGATTCAATGTCTACTCTTTAACGCTTTTATTCAATGAAACAAACTGCAATATTTCATTCATTCCAACAACAAAATAAGACGTTTTGATTCAACGTTTTGAGCTTGTCTCATTCATTCAATGTAACGAGCTTAACATTATTTATTCAATGTATGAAACTGCATTCATTCATTCAATGAATCCAACTACACTCACTCATTCATTGAAACAAGCGGTATTCATTCATTCATTGAATCCAGCTTATCCCATTGATTCAATGTCTACACCTTAACGCTTTTATTGAATGAAACAAACTGCAATAATTCATTAATTCCAACAACAAAATGAGACGTTTTGATTCAACGTTTTGAGCTTGTCTCATTCATTCAATGTAACGAGCTTAACAGATTTATTTCATGTATGAAACTGCATTCATTCATACATTGAATCCAGCTTATCCCATTCATTCAATGTCTACACCTTAACGCCTTCATTCATTCAAAGAACTAAATAAGACGTTTTGATTCAACGTTTTGAGCTTATCTCATTCATTCAATGTAACGAGCTTAACTGATTTATTCAATGTATGAAACTGCTTTAATTCATTCAATGAATTAAACTACACTCACTCATTCATTGAAACAAATGTTGTTCATTCATTCATTGAATCCAGCTTATCCCATTGATTCAATGTCTACTCTTTAACGCTTTTATTCAATGAAACAAACTGTAATATTTCATTCATTCCAACAACAAAATAAGACGTTTTGATTCAACGTTTTGAGCTTGTCTCATTCATTCAATGTAACGATCTTAACTGATTTATTCAATGTATGAAACTGCATTCATTCATTCAATGAATCCAACTACACTCACTCATTCATTGAAACTAGCGGTATTCATTCATTCATTGAATCCAGCTTATCCCATTGATTCAATGTCTACACCCTAACGCCTTTATTCAATGAAACAAACTGCAATAATTCATTTATTCCAACAACCAAATAAAACGTTTTGATTCAACGTTTTGAGCTTCTATAATTCATTCAATGTAACGAGCTTAACTGATTTAATCAGTGTATGAAACTGCATTCGTTCATTCATTGAATCAAACTACACTCACTCATTCATTGAAACAAGCGGTATTCATTCATTCATTGAATCCAGCTTATTCCATTGATTCAATGTCTACACCTTAACGCCTTTATTCAATGAAACAAACTGCAATAATTCATTTATTCCAACAACAAAATAAGACGTTTTGATACAACGTTTTGAGCTTGTCTCATTCATTCAATGTAACGAGCTTAACTGATTTATTCAATGTATGAAACTGCATTCATTCATTCAATGAATCCAACTACACTCACTCATTCATTGAAACAAGCGGTATTCATTCATTCATTGACTCCAGCTTATCCCATTGATTCAATGTCTACTCTTTAACGCTTTTATTCAATGAAACAAACTGCAATCAATCATTCATTCCAAGAACAAAATAAGACGTTTTGATTCAACGTTTTGAGCTTGTCTCATTCATTCAATGTAACGAGCTTAACTGATTTAATCAGTGTATGAAACTGCATTCGTTCATTCATTGAATCAAACTACACTCACTCATTCATTGAAACAAGCGGTATTCATTCATTCATTGAATCCAGCTTATTCCATTGATTCAATGTCTACACCTTAACGCCTTTATTCAATGAAACAAACTGCAACAATTCATTTATTCCAACAACAAAATAAGACGTTTTGATACAACGTTTTGAGCTTGTCTCATTCATTCAATGTAACGATCTTAACTGATTTATTCAATGTATGAAACTGCATTCATTCATTCAATGAATCAAACTACACTCACTCATTCAATGAAACAAGCGATATTCATTCATTCATTGAATCCAGCTTATCCCATTGATTCAATGTCTACACCTTAACGCCTTTATTCAATGAAACAAACTGCAATAATTCATGCTTTCCAACAACAAAATAGAAACGTTTTGATTCAACGTTTTGAGCTTGTCTCATTCATTCAATGTAACGATCTTAACTGATTTATTCAATGTATGCAACTGCATTCATTCATTCAATGAATCCAACTACACTCACTCATTCATTGAAACAAGCGGTATTCATTCATTCATTGAATCCAGCTTATCCCATTGATTCAATGTCTACTCTTTAACGCTTTTATTCAATGAAACAAACTGCAATATTTCATTCATTCCAACAACAAAATAAGACGTTTTGATTCAACGTTTTACGCTCGTCTCATTCATTCAATGTAACGATCTTAACTGATTTATTCAATGTATGAAACTGCATTCATTCATTCAATGAATCAAACTACACTCACCCATTCATTGAGACAAGCGGTATTCATTCATTCATTGAATCCAGCTTATCCCATTGATTCAATGTCTACACCTTAACGCCTTTATTCAATGAAACAAACTGCAATAATTCATTTATTCCAAGAACAAAATAAGACGTTTTAATTCAACTTTTTGAGCTTGTCTCATTCTTTCAATGTAACGAGCTTAACTGATTTATTCCATGTATGAAACTGCATTCATTCATTCAATGAATCAAACTACACTCACTCATTCAATGAAACAAGCGGTATTCATTCATTCATTGAATCCAGCTTATCCCATTGATTCAATGTCTACACCTTAACGCCTTTATTCAATGAAAGAAACTGCAATAATTCATTTATTCCAACAACCAAATAAGACGTTTTGATTCAACGTTTTGAGCTTGTCTCATTCATTCAATGTAACGAGCTTAACTGATTTACTCAGTGTATGAAACTGCATTCGTTCATTCATTGAATCAAACTACACTCACTCATTCATTGAAACAAGCGGTATTCATTCATTCATTGAATCCAGCTTATCCCATTGATTCAATGTCTACTCTTTAATGCTTTTATTCAATGAAACAAACTGCAATATTTCATTCATTCCAACAACAAAATAAGACGTTTTGATTCAACGTTTTGAGCTTGTCTCATTCATTCAATGTAACGATCTTAACTGATTTATTCAATGTATGAAACTGCATTCATTCATTCAATGAATCAAACTACACTCACACATTCATTGAAACAAGCGGTATTCATTCAATCATTGAATCCTGCTTATCCCATTGATTCAATGTCTACACCTTAACGCCTTTATTCAATGAAAGAAACTGCAATAATTCATTTATTCCAACAACCAAATAAGACGTTTTGATTCAACGTTTTGAGCTTGTCTTATTCATTCAATGTAACGAGCTTAACTGATTTAATCAGTGTATGAAACTGCATTCGTTCATTCATTGAATCAAACTACACTCACTCATTCATTGAAACAAGCGGTATTCATTCATTCATTGAATCCAGTTTATTCCATTGATTCAATATCGACACCTTAACGCCTTTATTCAATGAAACAAACTGCAATAATTCATTTATTCCAACAACAAAATAAGACGTTTTGATTCAACGTTTTGAGCTTGTCTCATTCATTCAATGTAACGATCTTAACTGATTTATTCAATGTATGAAACTGCATTCATTCATTCAATGAATCAATATACACTCACTCATTCATTCAAACAAGCGGTATTCATTAATTCATTGAATCCAGCTTATCCCATTGATTCAATGTCTACTCTTTAACGCTTTTATTCAATGAAACAAACTGCAATATTTCATTCATTCCAACAACAAAATAAGACGTTTTGATTCAACGTTTTGAGCTCGTCTCATTCATTCAATGTAACGAGTTTATCTGATTTATTCAATGTATGAAACTGCATTCATTCATTCAATGAATCAAACTACACTCACTCATTCATTGAAACAAGCGGTATTCATTCATTCATTGAATCCTGCTTATCCCATTGATTCAATGTCTACACCTTAACGCCTTTATTCAATGAAACAAACTGCAATAATTCATTTATTCCAAGAACAAAATAAGACGTTTTAATTCAACGTTTTAGGCTCGTCTCATTCATTCAATGTAACGAGCTTAACTGATTTATTCAATGTATGAACCTGCATTCATTCATTCAATGAATCAAACTACACTCACTCATTCAATGAAACAAGCGATATTCATTCATTCATTGAATCCAGCTTATCGCATTGATTCAATGACTACACCCTAACGCCTTTATTCAATGAAACAAACTGCAATAATTCATTCATTCCAACAACAAAGTAAGACGTTTTGATTCAACGTTTTGAGCTTGTCTCATTCATTCAACGTAACGATCTTAACTGATTTATTCAATGTATGAACCTGCATTCATTCATTCAATGAATCCAACTACAGTCACTCATTCATTGAAACAAGCGGTATTCATTCATTCATTGAATCCAGCTTATCCCATTGATTCAATGTCTACACCTTAACGCCTTTATTCAATGAAACAAACTGCAATAATTCATTTATTCCAAGAACAAAATAAGACGTTTTAATTCAACGTTTTGAGCTTGTCTCATTCATTCAACGTAACGAGCTTAACTGATTTATTCCATGTATGAAACTGCATTCATTCATTCAATGAATCAAACTACACTCACTCATTCAATGAAACAAGCGGTATTCATTCATTCATTGAATCCAGCTTATCGCATTGATTCAATGACTACACCCTAACGACTTTATTCAATGAAACAAACTGCAATAATTCATTCATTCCAACAACAAAATAAGACGTTTTGATTCAACGTTTTGAGCTCGTCTCATTCATTCAATGTAACGATCTTAACTGATTTATTCAATGTATGAAACTGCATTCATTCATTCAATGAATCAAACTACACTCACCCATTCATTGAGACAAGCGGTATTCATTCATTCATTGAATCCAGCTTATCGCATTGATTCAATGTCTACACCTTAACGCCTTTATTCAATGAAACAAACTGCAATAATTCATGCTTTCCAACAACAAAATAGAAACTTTTTGATTCAACGTTTTGAGCTTGTCTCATTCATTCAATGTAACGATCTTAACTGATTTATTCAATGTATGCAACTGCATTCATTCATTCAATGAATCCAACTACACTCACTCATTCATTGAAACAAGCGGTATTCATTCATTCATTGAATCCAGCTTATCCCATTGATTCAATGTCTACTCTTTAACGCTTTTATTCAATGAAACAAACTGCAATATTTCATTCATTCCAACAACAAAATAAGACGTTTTGATTCAACGTTTTAAGCTCGTCTCATTCATTCAATGTAACGATCTTAACTGATTTATTCAATGTATGAAACTGCATTCATTCATTCAATGAATCAAACTACACTCACCCATTCATTGAGACAAGCGGTATTCATTCATTCATTGAATCCAGCTTATCGCATTGATTCAATGACTACACCCTAACGTCTTTATTCAATGAAACAAACTGCAATAATTCATTTATTCCAACAACAAAATAAGACGTTTTGATTCAACGTTTTGAGCTTGTCTCATTCATTCAATGTAACGAGCTTAACTGATTTATTCAATGTATGAACCTGCATTCATTCATTCAATGAATCAATATACACTCACTCATTCATTCAAACAAGCGGTATTCATTAATTCATTGAATCCAGCTTATCCCATTGATTCAATGTCTACTCTTTAACGCTTTTATTCAATGAAACAAACTGCAATATTTCATTCATTCCAACAACAAAATAAGACGTTTTGATTCAACGTTTTGAGCTTTTCTTATTCATTCAATGTAACGAGCTTAACTGATTTATTCAATGTATGAAACTGCATTCATTCATTCAATGAATCAAACTACACTCACTCATTCATTGAAACAAGCGGTATTCATTCATTCATTGAATCCAGCTTATCCCATTGATTTATGTCTACACCTTAACGCCTTTATTCAATGAAAGAAACTGCAATAATTCATTTATTCCAACAACCAAATAAGACGTTTTGATTCAACGTTTTGAGCTTGTCTCATTCATTCAATGTAACGAGCTTAACTGATTTACTCAGTGTATGAAACTGCATTCGTTCATTCATTGAATCAAACTACACTCACTCATTCATTGAAACAAGCGGTATTCATTCATTCATTGAATCCAGCTTATCCCATTGATTCAATGTCTACTCTTTAATGCTTTTATTCAATGAAACAAACTGCAATATTTCATTCATTCCAACAACAAAATAAGACGTTTTGATTCAACGTTTTGAGCTTGTCTCATTCATTCAATGTAACGATCTTAACTGATTTATTCAATGTATGGAACTGCATTCATTCATTCAATGAATCAAACTACACTCACTCATTCATTGAAACAAGCGGTATTCATTCAATCATTGAATCCTGCTTATCCCATTGATTCAATGTCTACACCTTAACGCCTTTATTCAATGAAAGAAACTGCAATAATTCATTTATTCCAACAACCAAATAAGACGTTTTGATTCAACGTTTTGAGCTTGTCTTATTCATTCAATGTAACGAGCTTAACTGATTTAATCAGTGTATGAAACTGCATTCGTTCATTCATTGAATCAAACTACACTCACTCATTCATTGAAACAAGCGGTATTCATTCATTCATTGAATCCAGTTTATTCCATTGATTCAATATCTACACCTTAACGCCTTTATTCAATGAAACAAACTGCAATAATTCATTTATTCCAACAACAAAATAAGACGTTTTGATTCAACGTTTTGAGCTTGTCTCATTCATTCAATGTAACGATCTTAACTGATTTATTCAATGTATGAAACTGCATTCATTCATTCAATGAATCAATATACACTCACTCATTCATTCAAACAAGCGGTATTCATTAATTCATTGAATCCAGCTTATCCCATTGATTCAATGTCTACACCTTAACGCCTTTATTCAATGAAAGAAACTGCAATAATTCATTTATTCCAACAACCAAATAAGACGTTTTGATTCAACGTTTTGAGCTCGTCTCATTCATTCAATGTAACGAGTTTAACTGATTTATTCAATGTATGAACCTGCATTCATTCATTCAATGAATCAAACTACACTCACTCATTCAATGAAACAAGCGATATTCATTCATTCATTGAATCCAGCTTATCGCATTGATTCAATGACTACACCCTAACGCCTTTATTCAATGAAACAAACTGCAATAATTCATTCATTCCAACAACAAAGTAAGACGTTTTGATTCAACGTTTTGAGCTTGTCTCATTCATTCAACGTAACGATCTTAACTGATTTATTCAATGTATGAACCTGCATTCATTCATTCAATGAATCCAACTACAGTCACTCATTCATTGAAACAAGCGGTATTCATTCATTCATTGAATCCAGCTTATCCCATTGATTCAATGTCTACACCTTAACGCCTTTATTCAATGAAACAAACTGCAATAATTCATTTATTCCAAGAACAAAATAAGACGTTTTAATTCAACGTTTTGAGCTTGTCTCATTCATTCAACGTAACGAGCTTAACTGATTTATTCCATGTATGAAACTGCATTCATTCATTCAATGAATCAAACTACACTCACTCATTCAATGAAACAAGCGGTATTCATTCATTCATTGAATCCAGCTTATCGCATTGATTCAATGACTACACCCTAACGACTTTATTCAATGAAACAAACTGCAATAATTCATTCATTCCAACAACAAACTAAGACGTTTTGATTCAACGTTTTGAGCTTGTCTCATTCATTCAATGTAACGAGCTTAACTGATTTATTCAATGTATGAAACTGCTTTAATTCATTCAATGAATTAAACTACACTCACTCATTCATTGAAACAAGTGTTGTTCATTCATTCATTGAATCCAGCTTATCCCATTGATTCAATGTCTACTCTTTAACGCTTTTATTCAATGAAACAAACTGTAATATTTCATTCATTCCAACAACAAAATAAGACGTTTTGATTCAACGTTTTGAGCTTGTCTCATTCATTCAATGTAACGATCTTAACTGATTTATTCAATGTATGAAACTGCATTCATTCATTCAATGAATCAAACTACACTCACTCATTCATTGAAACAAGCGGTATTCATTCATTCATTGAATCCAGCTTATCCCATTGATTCAATGTCTACACCTTAACGCCTTTATTCAATGAAAGAAACTGCAATAATTCATTTATTCCAACAACCAAATAAGACGTTTTGATTCAACGTTTTGTGCTTGTCTTATTCATTCAATGTAACCAGCTTAACTGATTTAATCAGTGTATGAAACTGCATTCGTTCATTCATTGAATCAAACTACACTCACTCATTCATTGAAACAAGCGGTATTCATTCATTCATTGAATCCAGCTTATTCCATTGATTCAATGTCTACACCTTAACGCCTTTATTCAATGAAACAAACTGCAATAATTCATTTATTCCAAGAACAAAATAAGACGTTTTAATTCAACGTTTTGAGCTCGTCTCATTCATTCAATGTAACGAGCTTAACTGATTTATTCAATGTATGAACCTGCATTCATTCATTCAATGAATCAAACTACACTCACCCATTCATTGAGACAAGCGGTATTCATTCATTCATTGAATCCAGCTTATCCCATTGATTCAATGTCTACACCTTAACGCCTTTATTCAATGAAACAAACTGCAATAATTCATTTATTCCAAGAACAAAATAAGACGTTTTAATTCCACTTTTTGAGCTTGTCTCATTCTTTCAATGTAACGAGCTTAACTGATATATTCCATGTATGAAACTGCATTCATTCATTCAATGAATCAAACTACACTCACTCATTCAATGAAACAAGCGGTATTCATTCATTCATTGAATCCAGCTTATCGCATTGATTCAATGACTACACCCTAACGTCTTTATTCAATGAAACAAACTGCAATAATTCATTTATTCCAACAACAAAATAAGACGTTTTGATTCAACGTTTTGAGCTTGTCTCATTCATTCAATGTAACGAGCTTAACTGATTTATTCAATGTATGAAACTGCATTCATTCATTCAATGAATCAAACTACACTCACTCATTCATTGAAACAAGCGGTATTCATTCATTCATTGAATCCAGCTTATCCCATTGATTCAATGTCTACACCTTAACGCCTTTATTCAATGAAAGAAACTGCAATAATTCATTTATTCCAACAACCAAATAAGACGTTTTGATTCAACGTTTTGAGCTTGTCTCATTCATTCAATGTAACGAGCTTAACTGATTTACTCAGTGTATGAAACTGCATTCGTTCATTCATTGAATCAAACTACACTCACTCATTCATTGAAACAAGCGGTATTCATTCATTCATTGAATCCAGCTTATCCCATTGATTCAATGTCTACTCTTTAATGCTTTTATTCAATGAAACAAACTGCAATATTTCATTCATTCCAACAACAAAATAAGACGTTTTGATTCAACGTTTTGAGCTTGTCTCATTCATTCAATGTAACGATCTTAACTGATTTATTCAATGTATGAAACTGCATTCATTCATTCAATGAATCAAACTACACTCACTCATTCATTGAAACAAGCGGTATTCATTCAATCATTGAATCTTGCTTATCCCATTGATTCAATGTCTACACCTTAACGCCTTTATTCAATGAAAGAAACTGCAATAATTCATTTATTCCAACAACCAAATAAGACGTTTTGATTCAACGTTTTGAGCTTGTCTTATTCATTCAATGTAACGAGCTTAACTGATTTAATCAGTGTAAGAAACTGCATTCGTTCATTCATTGAATCAAACTACACTCACTCATTCATTGAAACAAGCGGTATTCATTCATTCATTGAATCCAGTTTATTCCATTGATTCAATATCGACACCTTAACGCCTTTATTCAATGAAACAAACTGCAATAATTCATTTATTCCAACAACAAAATAAGACGTTTTGATTCAACGTTTTGAGCTTGTCTCATTCATTCAATGTAACGATCTTAACTGATTTATTCAATGTATGAAACTGCATTCATTCATTCAATGAATCAATATACACTCACTCATTCATTCAAACAAGCGGTATTCATTAATTCATTGAATCCAGCTTATCCCATTGATTCAATGTCTACTCTTTAACGCTTTTATTCAATGAAACAAACTGCAATATTTCATTCATTCCAACAACAAAATAAGACGTTTTGATTCAACGTTTTGAGCTCGTCTCATTCATTCAATGTAACGAGTTTAACTGATTTATTCAATGTATGAAACTGCATTCATTCATTCAATGAATCAAACTACACTCACTCATTCATTGAAACAAGCGGTATTCATTCATTCATTGAATCCTGCTTATCCCATTGATTCAATGTCTACACCTTAACGCCTTTATTCAATGAAACAAACTGCAATAATTCATTTATTCCAAGAACAAAATAAGACGTTTTAATTCAACGTTTTGAGCTCGTCTCATTCATTCAATGTAACGAGCTTAACTGATTTATTCAATGTATGAACCTGCATTCATTCATTCAATGAATCAAACTACACTCACTCATTCAATGAAACAAGCGATATTCATTCATTCATTGAATCCAGCTTATCGCATTGATTCAATGACTACACCCTAACGCCTTTATTCAATGAAACAATCTGCAATAATTCATTCATTCCAACAACAAAATAAGACGTTTTGATTCAACGTTTTGAGCTTGTCTCATTCATTCAACGTAACGATCTTAACTGATTTATTCAATGTATGAACCTGCATTCATTCATTCAATGAATCCAACTACAGTCACTCATTCATTGAAAAAAGCGGTATTCATTCATTCATTGAATCCAGCTTATCGCATTGATTCAATGACTACACCCTAACGTCTTTATTCAATGAAACAAACTGCAATAATTCATTTATTCCAACAACAAAATAAGACGTTTTGATTCAACGTTTTGAGCTTGTCTCATTCATTCAATGTAACGATCTTAACTGATTTATTCAATGTATGCAACTGCATTCATTCATTCAATGAATCCAACTACACTCACTCATTCATTGAAACAAGCGGTATTCATTCATTCATTGAATCCAGCTTATCCCATTGATTCAATGTCTACTCTTTAACGCTTTTATTCAATGAAACAAACTGCAATATTTCATTCATTCCAACAACAAAATAAGACGTTTTGATTCAACGTTTTAAGCTCGTCTCATTCATTCAATGTAACGATCTTAACTGATTTATTCAATGTATGAAACTGCATTCATTCATTCAATGAATCAAACTACACTCACCCATTCATTGAGACAAGCGGTATTCATTCATTCATTGAATCCAGCTTATCGCATTGATTCAATGACTACACCCTAACGTCTTTATTCAATGAAACAAACTGCAATACTTCATTCATTCCAACAACAAAATAAGACGTTTTGATTCAACGTTTTGAGCTTGTCTCATTCATTCAATGTAACGAGCTTAACTGATTTATTCAATGTATGAAACTGCATTCATTCATTCAATGAATCAAACTACACTCACTCATTCATTGAAACAAGCGGTATTCATTCATTCATTGAATCCAGCTTATCCCATTGATTCAATGTCTACACCTTAACGCCTTTATTCAATGAAAGAAACTGCAATAATTCATTTATTCCAACAACCAAATAAGACGTTTTGATTCAACGTTTTGAGCTTGTCTCATTCATTCAATGTAACGAGCTTAACTGATTTACTCAGTGTATGAAACTGCATTCGTTCATTCATTGAATCAAACTACACTCACTCATTCATTGAAACAAGCGGTATTCATTCATTCATTGAATCCAGCTTATCCCATTGATTCAATGTCCACTCTTTAATGCTTTTATTCAATGAAACAAACTGCAATATTTCATTCATTCCAACAACAAAATAAGACGTTTTGATTCAACGTTTTGAGCTTGTCTCATTCATTCAATGTAACGATCTTAACTGATTTATTCAATGTATGGAACTGCATTCATTCATTCAATGAATCAAACTACACTCACTCATTCATTGAAACAAGCGGTATTCATTCAATCATTGAATCCTGCTTATCCCATTGATTCAATGTCTACACCTTAACGCCTTTATTCAATGAAAGAAACTGCAATAATTCATTTATTCCAACAACCAAATAAGACGTTTTGATTCAACGTTTTGAGCTTGTCTTATTCATTCAATGTAACGAGCTTAACTGATTTAATCAGTGTATGAAACTGCATTCGTTCATTCATTGAATCAAACTACACTCACTCATTCATTGAAACAAGCGGTATTCATTCATTCATTGAATCCAGTTTATTCCATTGATTCAATATCTACACCTTAACGCCTTTATTCAATGAAACAAACTGCAATAATTCATTTATTCCAACAACAAAATAAGACGTTTTGATTCAACGTTTTGAGCTTGTCTCATTCATTCAATGTAACGATCTTAACTGATTTATTCAATGTATGAAACTGCATTCATTCATTCAATGAATCAATATACACTCACTCATTCATTCAAACAAGCGGTATTCATTAATTCATTGAATCCAGCTTATCCCATTGATTCAATGTCTACTCTTTAACGCTTTTATTCAATGAAACAAACTGCAATATTTCATTCATTCCAACAACAAAATAAGACGTTTTGATTCAACGTTTTGAGCTTTTCTCATTCATTCAATGTAACGAGCTTAACTGATTTATTCAATGTATGAAACTGCATTCATTCATTCAATGAATCAAACTACACTCACTCATTCATTGAAACAAGCGGTATTCATTCATTCATTGAATCCAGCTTATCCCATTGATTCAATGTCTACACCTTAACGCCTTTATTCAATGAAAGAAACTGCAATAATTCATTTATTCCAACAACCAAATAAGACGTTTTGATTCAACGTTTTGAGCTCGTCTCATTCATTCAATGTAACGAGCTTAACTGATTTATTCAATGTATGAAACTGCTTTAATTCATTCAATGAATTAAACTACACTCACTCATTCATTGAAACAAGTGTTGTTCATTCATTCATTGAATCCAGCTTATCCCATTGATTCAATGTCTACTCTTTAACGCTTTTATTCAATGAAACAAACTGTAATATTTCATTCATTCCAACAACAAAATAAGACGTTTTGATTCAACGTTTTGAGCTTGTCTCATTCATTCAATGTAACGATCTTAACTGATTTATTCAAAGTATGAAACTGCATTCATTCATTCAATGAATCAAACTACACTCACTCATTCATTGAAACAAGCGGTATTCATTCATTCATTGAATCCAGCTTATCCCATTGATTCAATGTCTACACCTTAACGCCTTTATTCAATGAAAGAAACTGCAATAATTCATTTATTCCAACAACCAAATAAGACGTTTTGATTCAACGTTTTGAGCTTGTCTTATTCATTCAATGTAACGAGCTTAACTGATTTAATCAGTGTATGAAACTGCATTCGTTCATTCATTGAATCAAACTACACTCACTCATTCATTGAAACAAGCGGTATTCATTCATTCATTGAATCCAGCTTATTCCATTGATTCAATGTCTACACCTTAACGCCTTTATTCAATGAAACAAACTGCAATAATTCATTTATTCCAAGAACAAAATAAGACGTTTTAATTCAACGTTTTGAGCTTGTCTCATTCTTTCAATGTAACGAGCTTAACTGATTTATTCCATGTATGAAACTGCATTCATTCATTCAATGAATCAAACTACACTCACTCATTCAATGAAACAAGCGGTATTCATTCATTCATTGAATCCAGCTTATCGCATTGATTCAATGACTACACCCTAACGTCTTTATTCAATGAAACAAACTGCAATAATTCATTCATTCCAACAACAAAATAAGACGTTTTGATTCAACGTTTTGAGCTTGTCTCATTCATTCAATGTAACGAGCTTAACTGATTTATTCAATGTATGAAACTGCATTCATTCATTCAATGAATCAAACTACACTCACTCATTCATTGAAACAAGCGGTATTCATTCATTCATTGAATCCAGCTTATCCCATTGATTCAATGTCTACACCTTAACGCCTTTATTCAATGAAAGAAACTGCAATAATTCATTTATTCCAACAACCAAATAAGACGTTTTGATTCAACGTTTTGAGCTCGTCTCATTCATTCAATGTAACGAGTTTAACTGATTTATTCAATGTATGAAACTGCATTCATTCATTCAATGAATCAAACTACACTCACTCATTCATTGAAACAAGCGGTATTCATTCATTCATTGAATCCAGCTTATCCCATTGATTCAATGTCTACACCTTAACGCCTTTATTCAATGAAAGAAACTGCAATAATTCATTTATTCCAACAACCAAATAAGACGTTTTGATTCAACGTTTTGAGCTTGTCTCATTCATTCAATGTAACGAGCTTAACTGATTTACTCAGTGTATGAAACTGCATTCGTTCATTCATTGAATCAAACTACACTCACTCATTCATTGAAACAAGCGGTATTCATTCATTCATTGAATCCAGCTTATCCCATTGATTCAATGTCTACTCTTTAATGCTTTTATTCAATGAAACAAACTGCAATATTTCATTCATTCCAACAACAAAATAAGACGTTTTGATTCAACGTTTTGAGCTTGTCTCATTCATTCAATGTAACGATCTTAACTGATTTATTCAATGTATGGAACTGCATTCATTCATTCAATGAATCAAACTACACTCACTCATTCATTGAAACAAGCGGTATTCATTCAATCATTGAATCCTGCTTATCCCATTGATTCAATGTCTACACCTTAACGCCTTTATTCAATGAAAGAAACTGCAATAATTCATTTATTCCAACAACCAAATAAGACGTTTTGATTCAACGTTTTGAGCTTGTCTTATTCATTCAATGTAACGAGCTTAACTGATTTAATCAGTGTATGAAACTGCATTCGTTCATTCATTGAATCAAACTACACTCACTCATTCATTGAAACAAGCGGTATTCATTCATTCATTGAATCCAGTTTATTCCATTGATTCAATATCTACACCTTAACGCCTTTATTCAATGAAACAAACTGCAATAATTCATTTATTCCAACAACAAAATAAGACGTTTTGATTCAACGTTTTGAGCTTGTCTCATTCATTCAATGTAACGATCTTAACTGATTTATTCAATGTATGAAACTGCATTCATTCATTCAATGAATCAATATACACTCACTCATTCATTCAAACAAGCGGTATTCATTAATTCATTGAATCCAGCTTATCCCATTGATTCAATGTCTACACCTTAACGCCTTTATTCAATGAAAGAAACTGCAATAATTCATTTATTCCAACAACCAAATAAGACGTTTTGATTCAACGTTTTGAGCTCGTCTCATTCATTCAATGTAACGAGTTTAACTGATTTATTCAATGTATGAAACTGCATTCATTCATTCAATGAATCAAACTACACTCACTCATTCATTGAAACAAGCGGTATTCATTCATTCATTGAATCCTGCTTATCCCATTGATTCAATGTCTACACCTTAACGCCTTTATTCAATGAAACAAACTGCAATAATTCATTTATTCCAAGAACAAAATAAGACGTTTTAATTCAACGTTTTGAGCTCGTCTCATTCATTCAATGTAACGAGCTTAACTGATTTATTCAATGTATGAACCTGCATTCATTCATTCAATGAATCAAACTACACTCACTCATTCAATGAAACAAGCGATATTCATTCATTCATTGAATCCAGCTTATCGCATTGATTCAATGACTACACCCTAACGCCTTTATTCAATGAAACAAACTGCAATAATTCATTCATTCCAACAACAAAGTAAGACGTTTTGATTCAACGTTTTGAGCTTGTCTCATTCATTCAACGTAACGATCTTAACTGATTTATTCAATGTATGAACCTGCATTCATTCATTCAATGAATCCAACTACAGTCACTCATTCATTGAAACAAGCGGTATTCATTCATTCATTGAATCCAGCTTATCCCATTGATTCAATGTCTACACCTTAACGCCTTTATTCAATGAAACAAACTGCAATAATTCATTTATTCCAAGAACAAAATAAGACGTTTTAATTCAACGTTTTGAGCTTGTCTCATTCATTCAACGTAACGAGCTTAACTGATTTATTCCATGTATGAAACTGCATTCATTCATTCAATGAATCAAACTACACTCACTCATTCAATGAAACAAGCGGTATTCATTCATTCATTGAATCCAGCTTATCGCATTGATTCAATGACTACACCCTAACGACTTTATTCAATGAAACAAACTGCAATAATTCATTCATTCCAACAACAAAATAAGACGTTTTGATTCAACGTTTTGAGCTTGTCTCATTCATTCAACGTAACGATCTTAACTGATTTATTCAATGTATGAACCTGCATTCATTCATTCAATGAATCCAACTACACTCACTCATTCATTGAAACAAGCGGTATTCATTCATTCATTGAATCCTGCTTATCCCATTGATTCAATGTCTACACCTTAACGCCTTTATTCAATGAAACAAACTGCAATAATTCATTTATTCCAAGAACAAAATAAGACGTTTTAATTCAACGTTTTGAGCTCGTCTCATTCATTCAATGTAACGAGCTTAACTGATTTATTCAATGTATGAACCTGCATTCATTCATTCAATGAATCAAACTACACTCACTCATTCAATGAAACAAGCGATATTCATTCATTCATTGAATCCAGCTTATCGCATTGATTCAATGACTACACCCTAACGCCTTTATTCAATGAAACAAACTGCAATAATTCATTCATTCCAACAACAAAGTAAGACGTTTTGATTCAACGTTTTGAGCTTGTCTCATTCATTCAACGTAACGATCTTAACTGATTTATTCAATGTATGAACCTGCATTCATTCATTCAATGAATCCAACTACAGTCACTCATTCATTGAAACAAGCGGTATTCATTCATTCATTGAATCCAGCTTATCCCATTGATTCAATGTCTACACCTTAACGCCTTTATTCAATGAAACAAACTGCAATAATTCATTTATTCCAAGAACAAAATAAGACGTTTTAATTCAACGTTTTGAGCTTGTCTCATTCATTCAACGTAACGAGCTTAACTGATTTATTCCATGTATGAAACTGCATTCATTCATTCAATGAATCAAACTACACTCACTCATTCAATGAAACAAGCGGTATTCATTCATTCATTGAATCCAGCTTATCGCATTGATTCAATGACTACACCCTAACGACTTTATTCAATGAAACAAACTGCAATAATTCATTCATTCCAACAACAAAATAAGACGTTTTGATTCAACGTTTTGAGCTTGTCTCATTCATTCAACGTAACGATCTTAACTGATTTATTCAATGTATGAACCTGCATTCATTCATTCAATGAATCCAACTACAGTCACTCATTCATTGAAACAAGCGGTATTCATTCATTCATTGAATCCAGCTTATCGCATTGATTCAATGACTACACCCTAACGTCTTTATTCAATGAAACAAACTGCAATAATTCATTTATTCCAACAACAAAATAAGACGTTTTGATTCAACGTTTTGAGCTTGTCTCATTCATTCAATGTAACGATCTTAACTGATTTATTCAATGTATGCAACTGCATTCATTCATTCAATGAATCCAACTACACTCACTCATTCATTGAAACAAGTGTTATTCATTCATTCATTGAATCCAGCTTATCCCATTGATTCAATGTCTACTCTTTAACGCTTTTATTCAATGAAACAAACTGCAATATTTCATTCATTCCAACAACAAAATAAGACGTTTTGATTCAACGTTTTAAGCTCGTCTCATTCATTCAATGTAACGATCTTAACTGATTTATTCAATGTATGAAACTGCATTCATTCATTCAATGAATCAAACTACACTCACCCATTCATTGAGACAAGCGGTATTCATTCATTCATTGAATCCAGCTTATCGCATTGATTCAATGACTACACCCTAACGTCTTTATTCAATGAAACAAACTGCAATAATTCATTCATTCCAACAACAAAATAAGACGTTTTGATTCAACGTTTTGAGCTTTTCTCATTCATTCAATGTAACGAGCTTAACTGATTTATTCAATGTATGAAACTGCATTCATTCATTCAATGAATCAAACTACACTCACTCATTCATTGAAACAAGCGGTATTCATTCATTCATTGAATCCAGCTTATCCCATTGATTCAATGTCTACACCTTAACGCCTTTATTCAATGAAAGAAACTGCAATAATTCATTTATTCCAACAACCAAATAAGACGTTTTGATTCAACGTTTTGAGCTTGTCTCATTCATTCAATGTAACGAGCTTAACTGATTTACTCAGTGTATGAAACTGCATTCGTTCATTCATTGAATCAAACTACACTCACTCATTCATTGAAACAAGCGGTATTCATTCATTCATTGAATCCAGCTTATCCCATTGATTCAATGTCTACTCTTTAATGCTTTTATTCAATGAAACAAACTGCAATATTTCATTCATTCCAACAACAAAATAAGACGTTTTGATTCAACGTTTTGAGCTTGTCTCATTCATTCAATGTAACGATCTTAACTGATTTATTCAATGTATGGAACTGCATTCATTCATTCAATGAATCAAACTACACTAACTCATTCATTGAAACAAGCGGTATTCATTCAATCATTGAATCCTGCTTATCCCATTGATTCAATGTCTACACCTTAACGCCTTTATTCAATGAAAGAAACTGCAATAATTCATTTATTCCAACAACCAAATAAGACGTTTTGATTCAACGTTTTGAGCTTGTCTTATTCATTCAATGTAACGAGCTTAACTGATTTAATCAGTGTATGAAACTGCATTCGTTCATTCATTGAATCAAACTACACTCACTCATTCATTGAAACAAGCGGTATTCATTCATTCATTGAATCCAGTTTATTCCATTGATTCAATATCTACACCTTAACGCCTTTATTCAATGAAACAAACTGCAATAATTCATTTATTCCAACAACAAAATAAGACGTTTTGATTCAACGTTTTGAGCTTGTCTCATTCATTCAATGTAACGATCTTAACTGATTTATTCAATGTATGAAACTGCATTCATTCATTCAATGAATCAATATACACTCACTCATTCATTCAAACAAGCGGTATTCATTAATTCATTGAATCCAGCTTATCCCAATGATTCAATGTCTACTCTTTAACGCTTTTATTCAATGAAACAAACTGCAATATTTCATTCATTCCAACAACAAAATAAGACGTTTTGATTCAACGTTTTGAGCTTTTCTCATTCATTCAATGTAACGAGCTTAACTGATTTATTCAATGTATGAAACTGCATTCATTCATTCAATGAATCAAACTACACTCACTCATTCATTGAAACAAGCGGTATTCATTCATTCATTGAATCCAGCTTATCCCATTGATTCAATGTCTACACCTTAACGCCTTTATTCAATGAAAGAAACTGCAATAATTCATTTATTCCAACAACCAAATAAGACGTTTTGATTCAACGTTTTGAGCTCGTCTCATTCATTCAATGTAACGAGTTTAACTGATTTATTCAATGTATGAAACTGCATTCATTCATTCAATGAATCAAACTACACTCACTCATTCATTGAAACAAGTGTTGTTCATTCATTCATTGAATCCAGCTTATCCCATTGATTCAATGTCTACTCTTTAACGCTTTTATTCAATGAAACAAACTGTAATATTTCATTCATTCCAACAACAAAATAAGACGTTTTGATTCAACGTTTTGAGCTTGTCTCATTCATTCAATGTAACGATCTTAACTGATTTATTCAAAGTATGAAACTGCATTCATTCATTCAATGAATCAAACTACACTCACTCATTCATTGAAACAAGCGGTATTCATTCATTCATTGAATCCAGCTTATCCCATTGATTCAATGTCTACACCTTAACGCCTTTATTCAATGAAAGAAACTGCAATAATTCATTCATTCCAACAACAAAATAAGACGTTTTGATTCAACGTTTTGAGCTTGTCTCATTCATTCAATGTAACGATCTTAACTGATTTATTCAATGTATGGAACTGCATTCATTCATTCAATGAATCAAACTACACTCACTCATTCATTGAAACAAGCGGTATTCATTCAATCATTGAATCCTGCTTATCCCATTGATTCAATGTCTACACCTTAACGCCTTTATTCAATGAAAGAAACTGCAATAATTCATTTATTCCAACAACCAAATAAGACGTTTTGATTCAACGTTTTGAGCTTGTCTTATTCATTCAATGTAACGAGCTTAACTGATTTAATCAGTGTATGAAACTGCATTCGTTCATTCATTGAATCAAACTACACTCACTCATTCATTGAAACAAGCGGTATTCATTCATTCATTGAATCCAGTTTATTCCATTGATTCAATATCTACACCTTAACGCCTTTATTCAATGAAACAAACTGCAATAATTCATTCATTCCAACAACAAAATAAGACGTTTTGATTCAACGTTTTGAGCTTGTCTCATTCATTCAATGTAACGATCTTAACTGATTTATTCAATGTATGAAACTGCATTCATTCATTCAATGAATCAATATACACTCACTCATTCATTCAAACAAGCGGTATTCATTAATTCATTGAATCCAGCTTATCCCATTGATTCAATGTCTACACCTTAACGCCTTTATTCAATGAAAGAAACTGCAATAATTCATTTATTCCAACAACCAAATAAGACGTTTTGATTCAACGTTTTGAGCTCGTCTCATTCATTCAATGTAACGAGTTTAACTGATTTATTCAATGTATGAAACTGCATTCATTCATTCAATGAATCAAACTACACTCACTCATTCATTGAAACAAGCGGTATTCATTCATTCATTGAATCCTGCTTATCCCATTGATTCAATGTCTACACCTTAACGCCTTTATTCAATGAAACAAACTGCAATAATTCATTTATTCCAAGAACAAAATAAGACGTTTTAATTCAACGTTTTGAGCTCGTCTCATTCATTCAATGTAACGAGCTTAACTGATTTATTCAATGTATGAACCTGCATTCATTCATTCAATGAATCAAACTACACTCACTCATTCAATGAAACAAGCGATATTCATTCATTCATTGAATCCAGCTTATCGCATTGATTCAATGACTACACCCTAACGCCTTTATTCAATGAAACAAACTGCAATAATTCATTCATTCCAACAACAAAGTAAGACGTTTTGATTCAACGTTTTGAGCTTGTCTCATTCATTCAACGTAACGATCTTAACTGATTTATTCAATGTATGAACCTGCATTCATTCATTCAATGAATCCAACTACAGTCACTCATTCATTGAAACAAGCGGTATTCATTCATTCATTGAATCCAGCTTATCCCATTGATTCAATGTCTACACCTTAACGCCTTTATTCAATGAAACAAACTGCAATAATTCATTTATTCCAAGAACAAAATAAGACGTTTTAATTCAACGTTTTGAGCTTGTCTCATTCATTCAACGTAACGAGCTTAACTGATTTATTCCATGTATGAAACTGCATTCATTCATTCAATGAATCAAACTACACTCACTCATTCAATGAAACAAGCGATATTCATTCATTCATTGAATCCAGCTTATCGCATTGATTCAATGACTACACCCTAACGACTTTATTCAATGAAACAAACTGCAATAATTCATTCATTCCAACAACAAAATAAGACGTTTTGATTCAACGTTTTGAGCTTGTCTCATTCATTCAACGTAACGATCTTAACTGATTTATTCAATGTATGAACCTGCATTCATTCATTCAATGAATCCAACTACAGTCACTCATTCATTGAAACAAGCGGTATTCATTCATTCATTGAATCCAGCTTATCGCATTGATTCAATGACTACACCCTAACGTCTTTATTCAATGAAACAAACTGCAATAATTCATTTATTCCAACAACAAAATAAGACGTTTTGATTCAACGTTTTGAGCTTGTCTCATTCATTCAATGTAACGATCTTAACTGATTTATTCAATGTATGCAACTGCATTCATTCATTCAATGAATCCAACTACACTCACTCATTCATTGAAACAAGTGTTATTCATTCATTCATTGAATCCAGCTTATCCCATTGATTCAATGTCTACTCTTTAACGCTTTTATTCAATGAAACAAACTGCAATATTTCATTCATTCCAACAACAAAATAAGACGTTTTGATTCAACGTTTTAAGCTCGTCTCATTCATTCAATGTAACGATCTTAACTGATTTATTCAATGTATGAAACTGCATTCATTCATTCAATGAATCAAACTACACTCACCCATTCATTGAGACAAGCGGTATTCATTCATTCATTGAATCCAGCTTATCGCATTGATTCAATGACTACACCCTAACGTCTTTATTCAATGAAACAAACTGCAATAATTCATTCATTCCAACAACAAAATAAGACGTTTTGATTCAACGTTTTGAGCTTTTCTCATTCATTCAATGTAACGAGCTTAACTGATTTATTCAATGTATGAAACTGCATTCATTCATTCAATGAATCAAACTACACTCACTCATTCATTGAAACAAGCGGTATTCATTCATTCATTGAATCCAGCTTATCCCATTGATTCAATGTCTACACCTTAACGCCTTTATTCAATGAAAGAAACTGCAATAATTCATTTATTCCAACAACCAAATAAGACGTTTTGATTCAACGTTTTGAGCTTGTCTCATTCATTCAATGTAACGAGCTTAACTGATTTACTCAGTGTATGAAACTGCATTCGTTCATTCATTGAATCAAACTACACTCACTCATTCATTGAAACAAGCGGTATTCATTCATTCATTGAATCCAGCTTATCCCATTGATTCAATGTCTACTCTTTAATGCTTTTATTCAATGAAACAAACTGCAATATTTCATTCATTCCAACAACAAAATAAGACGTTTTGATTCAACGTTTTGAGCTTGTCTCATTCATTCAATGTAACGATCTTAACTGATTTATTCAATGTATGGAACTGCATTCATTCATTCAATGAATCAAACTACACTAACTCATTCATTGAAACAAGCGGTATTCATTCAATCATTGAATCCTGCTTATCCCATTGATTCAATGTCTACACCTTAACGCCTTTATTCAATGAAAGAAACTGCAATAATTCATTTATTCCAACAACCAAATAAGACGTTTTGATTCAACGTTTTGAGCTTGTCTTATTCATTCAATGTAACGAGCTTAACTGATTTAATCAGTGTATGAAACTGCATTCGTTCATTCATTGAATCAAACTACACTCACTCATTCATTGAAACAAGCGGTATTCATTCATTCATTGAATCCAGTTTATTCCATTGATTCAATATCTACACCTTAACGCCTTTATTCAATGAAACAAACTGCAATAATTCATTTATTCCAACAACAAAATAAGACGTTTTGATTCAACGTTTTGAGCTTGTCTCATTCATTCAATGTAACGATCTTAACTGATTTATTCAATGTATGAAACTGCATTCATTCATTCAATGAATCAATATACACTCACTCATTCATTCAAACAAGCGGTATTCATTAATTCATTGAATCCAGCTTATCCCAATGATTCAATGTCTACTCTTTAACGCTTTTATTCAATGAAACAAACTGCAATATTTCATTCATTCCAACAACAAAATAAGACGTTTTGATTCAACGTTTTGAGCTTTTCTCATTCATTCAATGTAACGAGCTTAACTGATTTATTCAATGTATGAAACTGCATTCATTCATTCAATGAATCAAACTACACTCACTCATTCATTGAAACAAGCGGTATTCATTCATTCATTGAATCCAGCTTATCCCATTGATTCAATGTCTACACCTTAACGCCTTTATTCAATGAAAGAAACTGCAATAATTCATTTATTCCAACAACCAAATAAGACGTTTTGATTCAACGTTTTGAGCTCGTCTCATTCATTCAATGTAACGAGTTTAACTGATTTATTCAATGTATGAAACTGCATTCATTCATTCAATGAATCAAACTACACTCACTCATTCATTGAAACAAGTGTTGTTCATTCATTCATTGAATCCAGCTTATCCCATTGATTCAATGTCTACTCTTTAACGCTTTTATTCAATGAAACAAACTGTAATATTTCATTCATTCCAACAACAAAATAAGACGTTTTGATTCAACGTTTTGAGCTTGTCTCATTCATTCAATGTAACGATCTTAACTGATTTATTCAAAGTATGAAACTGCATTCATTCATTCAATGAATCAAACTACACTCACTCATTCATTGAAACAAGCGGTATTCATTCATTCATTGAATCCAGCTTATCCCATTGATTCAATGTCTACACCTTAACGCCTTTATTCAATGAAAGAAACTGCAATAATTCATTTATTCCAACAACCAAATAAGACGTTTTGATTCAACGTTTTGAGCTTGTCTTATTCATTCAATGTAACGAGCTTAACTGATTTAATCAGTGTATGAAACTGCATTCGTTCATTCATTGAATCAAACTACACTCACTCATTCATTGAAACAAGCGGTATTCATTCATTCATTGAATCCAGCTTATTCCATTGATTCAATGTCTACACCTTAACGCCTTTATTCAATGAAACAAACTGCAATAATTCATTTATTCCAAGAACAAAATAAGACGTTTTAATTCAACGTTTTGAGCTTGTCTCATTCTTTCAATGCAACGAGCTTAACTGATTTATTCCATGTATGAAACTGCATTCATTCATTCAATGAATCAAACTACACTCACTCATTCAATGAAACAAGCGGTATTCATTCATTCATTGAATCCAGCTTATCGCATTGATTCAATGTCTACACCTTAACGTCTTTATTCAATGAAACAAACTGCAATAATTCATTTATTCCAACAACCAAATAAGACGTTTTGATTCAACGTTTTGAGCTCGTCTCATTCATTCAATGTAACGAGTTTAACTGATTTATTCAATGTATGAAACTGCATTCATTCATTCAATGAATCAAACTACACTCACTCATTCATTGAAACAAGCGGTATTCATTCATTCATTGAATCCAGCTTATCCCATTGATTCAATGTCTACACCTTAACGCCTTTATTCAATGAAAGAAACTGCAATAATTCATTTATTCCAACAACCAAATAAGACGTTTTGATTCAACGTTTTGAGCTTGTCTCATTCATTCAATGTAACGAGCTTAACTGATTTACTCAGTGTATGAAACTGCATTCGTTCATTCATTGAATCAAACTACACTCACTCATTCATTGAAACAAGCGGTATTCATTCATTCATTGAATCCAGCTTATCCCATTGATTCAATGTCTACTCTTTAATGCTTTTATTCAATGAAACAAACTGCAATATTTCATTCATTCCAACAACAAAATAAGACGTTTTGATTCAACGTTTTGAGCTTGTCTCATTCATTCAATGTAACGATCTTAACTGATTTATTCAATGTATGGAACTGCATTCATTCATTCAATGAATCAAACTACACTCACTCATTCATTGAAACAAGCGGTATTCATTCAATCATTGAATCCTGCTTATCCCATTGATTCAATGTCTACACCTTAACGCCTTTATTCAATGAAAGAAACTGCAATAATTCATTTATTCCAACAACCAAATAAGACGTTTTGATTCAACGTTTTGAGCTTGTCTTATTCATTCAATGTAACGAGCTTAACTGATTTAATCAGTGTATGAAACTGCATTCGTTCATTCATTGAATCAAACTACACTCACTCATTCATTGAAACAAGCGGTATTCATTCATTCATTGAATCCAGTTTATTCCATTGATTCAATATCTACACCTTAACGCCTTTATTCAATGAAACAAACTGCAATAATTCATTCATTCCAACAACAAAATAAGACGTTTTGATTCAACGTTTTGAGCTTGTCTCATTCATTCAATGTAACGATCTTAACTGATTTATTCAATGTATGAAACTGCATTCATTCATTCAATGAATCAATATACACTCACTCATTCATTCAAACAAGCGGTATTCATTAATTCATTGCATCCAGCTTATCCCATTGATTCAATGTCTACACCTTAACGCCTTTATTCAATGAAAGAAACTGCAATAATTCATTTATTCCAACAACCAAATAAGACGTTTTGATTCAACGTTTTGAGCTCGTCTCATTCATTCAATGTAACGAGTTTAACTGATTTATTCAATGTATGAAACTGCATTCATTCATTCAATGAATCAAACTACACTCACTCATTCATTGAAACAAGCGGTATTCATTCATTCATTGAATCCTGCTTATCCCATTGATTCAATGTCTACACCTTAACGCCTTTATTCAATGAAACAAACTGCAATAATTCATTTATTCCAAGAACAAAATAAGACGTTTTAATTCAACGTTTTGAGCTCGTCTCATTCATTCAATGTAACGAGCTTAACTGATTTATTCAATGTATGAACCTGCATTCATTCATTCAATGAATCAAACTACACTCACTCATTCAATGAAACAAGCGATATTCATTCATTCATTGAATCCAGCTTATCGCATTGATTCAATGACTACACCCTAACGCCTTTATTCAATGAAACAAACTGCAATAATTCATTCATTCCAACAACAAAGTAAGACGTTTTGATTCAACGTTTTGAGCTTGTCTCATTCATTCAACGTAACGATCTTAACTGATTTATTCAATGTATGAACCTGCATTCATTCATTCAATGAATCCAACTACAGTCACTCATTCATTGAAACAAGCGGTATTCATTCATTCATTGAATCCAGCTTATCCCATTGATTCAATGTCTACACCTTAACGCCTTTATTCAATGAAACAAACTGCAATAATTCATTTATTCCAAGAACAAAATAAGACGTTTTAATTCAACGTTTTGAGCTTGTCTCATTCATTCAACGTAACGAGCTTAACTGATTTATTCCATGTATGAAACTGCATTCATTCATTCAATGAATCAAACTACACTCACTCATTCAATGAAACAAGCGGTATTCATTCATTCATTGAATCCAGCTTATCGCATTGATTCAATGACTACACCCTAACGACTTTATTCAATGAAACAAACTGCAATAATTCATTCATTCCAACAACAAACTAAGACGTTTTGATTCAACGTTTTGAGCTTGTCTCATTCATTCAATGTAACGAGCTTAACTGATTTATTCAATGTATGAAACTGCTTTAATTCATTCAATGAATTAAACTACACTCACTCATTCATTGAAACAAGTGTTGTTCATTCATTCATTGAATCCAGCTTATCCCATTGATTCAATGTCTACTCTTTAACGCTTTTATTCAATGAAACAAACTGTAATATTTCATTCATTCCAACAACAAAATAAGACGTTTTGATTCAACGTTTTGAGCTTGTCTCATTCATTCAATGTAACGATCTTAACTGATTTATTCAATGTATGAAACTGCATTCATTCATTCAATGAATCAAACTACACTCACTCATTCATTGAAACAAGCGGTATTCATTCATTCATTGAATCCAGCTTATCCCATTGATTCAATGTCTACACCTTAACGCCTTTATTCAATGAAAGAAACTGCAATAATTCATTTATTCCAACAACCAAATAAGACGTTTTGATTCAACGTTTTGAGCTTGTCTTATTCATTCAATGTAACGAGCTTAACTGATTTAATCAGTGTATGAAACTGCATTCGTTCATTCATTGAATCAAACTACACTCACTCATTCATTGAAACAAGCGGTATTCATTCATTCATTGAATCCAGCTTATTCCATTGATTCAATGTCTACACCTTAACGCCTTTATTCAATGAAACAAACTGCAATAATTCATTTATTCCAAGAACAAAATAAGACGTTTTAATTCAACGTTTTGAGCTCGTCTCATTCATTCAATGTAACGAGCTTAACTGATTTATTCAATGTATGAACCTGCATTCATTCATTCAATGAATCAAACTACACTCACCCATTCATTGAGACAAGCGGTATTCATTCATTCATTGAATCCAGCTTATCCCATTGATTCAATGTCTACACCTTAACGCCTTTATTCAATGAAACAAACTGCAATAATTCATTTATTCCAAGAACAAAATAAGACGTTTTAATTCCACTTTTTGAGCTTGTCTCATTCTTTCAATGTAACGAGCTTAACTGATTTATTCCATGTATGAAACTGCATTCATTCATTCAATGAATCAAACTACACTCACTCATTCAATGAAACAAGCGGTATTCATTCATTCATTGAATCCAGCTTATCGCATTGATTCAATGACTACACCCTAACGTCTTTATTCAATGAAACAAACTGCAATAATTCATTTATTCCAACAACAAAATAAGACGTTTTGATTCAACGTTTTGAGCTTGTCTCATTCATTCAATGTAACGAGCTTAACTGATTTATTCAATGTATGAAACTGCATTCATTCATTCAATGAATCAAACTACACTCACTCATTCATTGAAACAAGCGGTATTCATTCATTCATTGAATCCAGCTTATCCCATTGATTCAATGTCTACACCTTAACGCCTTTATTCAATGAAAGAAACTGCAATAATTCATTTATTCCAACAACCAAATAAGACGTTTTGATTCAACGTTTTGAGCTTGTCTCATTCATTCAATGTAACGAGCTTAACTGATTTACTCAGTGTATGAAACTGCATTCGTTCATTCATTGAATCAAACTACACTCACTCATTCATTGAAACAAGCGGTATTCATTCATTCATTGAATCCAGCTTATCCCATTGATTCAATGTCTACTCTTTAATGCTTTTATTCAATGAAACAAACTGCAATATTTCATTCATTCCAACAACAAAATAAGACGTTTTGATTCAACGTTTTGAGCTTGTCTCATTCATTCAATGTAACGATCTTAACTGATTTATTCAATGTATGAAACTGCATTCATTCATTCAATGAATCAAACTACACTCACTCATTCATTGAAACAAGCGGTATTCATTCAATCATTGAATCTTGCTTATCCCATTGATTCAATGTCTACACCTTAACGCCTTTATTCAATGAAAGAAACTGCAATAATTCATTTATTCCAACAACCAAATAAGACGTTTTGATTCAACGTTTTGAGCTTGTCTTATTCATTCAATGTAACGAGCTTAACTGATTTACTCAGTGTATGAAACTGCATTCGTTCATTCATTGAATCAAACTACACTCACTCATTCATTGAAACAAGCGGTATTCATTCATTCATTGAATCCAGTTTATTCCATTGATTCAATATCGACACCTTAACGCCTTTATTCAATGAAACAAACTGCAATAATTCATTTATTCCAACAACAAAATAAGACGTTTTGATTCAACGTTTTGAGCTTGTCTCATTCATTCAATGTAACGATCTTAACTGATTTATTCAATGTATGAAACTGCATTCATTCATTCAATGAATCAATATACACTCACTCATTCATTCAAACAAGCGGTATTCATTAATTCATTGAATCCAGCTTATCCCATTGATTCAATGTCTACTCTTTAACGCTTTTATTCAATGAAACAAACTGCAATATTTCATTCATTCCAACAACAAAATAAGACGTTTTGATTCAACGTTTTGAGCTCGTCTCATTCATTCAATGTAACGAGTTTAACTGATTTATTCAATGTATGAAACTGCATTCATTCATTCAATGAATCAAACTACACTCACTCATTCATTGAAACAAGCGGTATTCATTCATTCATTGAATCCTGCTTATCCCATTGATTCAATGTCTACACCTTAACGCCTTTATTCAATGAAACAAACTGCAATAATTCATTTATTCCAAGAACAAAATAAGACGTTTTAATTCAACGTTTTGAGCTCGTCTCATTCATTCAATGTAACGAGCTTAACTGATTTATTCAATGTATGAACCTGCATTCATTCATTCAATGAATCAAACTACACTCACTCATTCAATGAAACAAGCGATATTCATTCATTCATTGAATCCAGCTTATCGCATTGATTCAATGACTACACCCTAACGCCTTTATTCAATGAAACAATCTGCAATAATTCATTCATTCCAACAACAAAATAAGACGTTTTGATTCAACGTTTTGAGCTTGTCTCATTCATTCAACGTAACGATCTTAACTGATTTATTCAATGTATGAACCTGCATTCATTCATTCAATGAATCCAACTACAGTCACTCATTCATTGAAACAAGCGGTATTCATTCATTCATTGAATCCAGCTTATCGCATTGATTCAATGACTACACCCTAACGTCTTTATTCAATGAAACAAACTGCAATAATTCATTTATTCCAACAACAAAATAAGACGTTTTGATTCAACGTTTTGAGCTTGTCTCATTCATTCAATGTAACGATCTTAACTGATTTATTCAATGTATGCAACTGCATTCATTCATTCAATGAATCCAACTACACTCACTCATTCATTGAAACAAGCGGTATTCATTCATTCATTGAATCCAGCTTATCCCATTGATTCAATGTCTACTCTTTAACGCTTTTATTCAATGAAACAAACTGCAATATTTCATTCATTCCAACAACAAAATAAGACGTTTTGATTCAACGTTTTAAGCTCGTCTCATTCATTCAATGTAACGATCTTAACTGATTTATTCAATGTATGAAACTGCATTCATTCATTCAATGAATCAAACTACACTCACCCATTCATTGAGACAAGCGGTATTCATTCATTCATTGAATCCAGCTTATCGCATTGATTCAATGACTACACCCTAACGTCTTTATTCAATGAAACAAACTGCAATAATTCATTCATTCCAACAACAAAATAAGACGTTTTGATTCAACGTTTTGAGCTTTTCTCATTCATTCAATGTAACGAGCTTAACTGATTTATTCAATGTATGAAACTGCATTCATTCATTCAATGAATCAAACTACACTCACTCATTCATTGAAACAAGCGGTATTCATTCATTCATTGAATCCAGCTTATCCCATTGATTCAATGTCTACACCTTAACGCCTTTATTCAATGAAAGAAACTGCAATAATTCATTTATTCCAACAACCAAATAAGACGTTTTGATTCAACGTTTTGAGCTTGTCTCATTCATTCAATGTAACGAGCTTAACTGATTTACTCAGTGTATGAAACTGCATTCGTTCATTCATTGAATCAAACTACACTCACTCATTCATTGAAACAAGCGGTATTCATTCATTCATTGAATCCAGCTTATCCCATTGATTCAATGTCTACTCTTTAATGCTTTTATTCAATGAAACAAACTGCAATATTTCATTCATTCCAACAACAAAATAAGACGTTTTGATTCAACGTTTTGAGCTTGTCTCATTCATTCAATGTAACGATCTTAACTGATTTATTCAATGTATGGAACTGCATTCATTCATTCAATGAATCAAACTACACTCACTCATTCATTGAAACAAGCGGTATTCATTCAATCATTGAATCCTGCTTATCCCATTGATTCAATGTCTACACCTTAACGCCTTTATTCAATGAAAGAAACTGCAATAATTCATTTATTCCAACAACCAAATAAGACGTTTTGATTCAACGTTTTGAGCTTGTCTTATTCATTCAATGTAACGAGCTTAACTGATTTAATCAGTGTATGAAACTGCATTCGTTCATTCATTGAATCAAACTACACTCACTCATTCATTGAAACAAGCGGTATTCATTCATTCATTGAATCCAGTTTATTCCATTGATTCAATATCTACACCTTAACGCCTTTATTCAATGAAACAAACTGCAATAATTCATTTATTCCAACAACAAAATAAGACGTTTTGATTCAACGTTTTGAGCTTGTCTCATTCATTCAATGTAACGATCTTAACTGATTTATTCAATGTATGAAACTGCATTCATTCATTCAATGAATCAATATACACTCACTCATTCATTCAAACAAGCGGTATTCATTAATTCATTGAATCCAGCTTATCCCATTGATTCAATGTCTACTCTTTAACGCTTTTATTCAATGAAACAAACTGCAATATTTCATTCATTCCAACAACAAAATAAGACGTTTTGATTCAACGTTTTGAGCTTTTCTCATTCATTCAATGTAACGAGCTTAACTGATTTATTCAATGTATGAAACTGCATTCATTCATTCAATGAATCAAACTACACTCACTCATTCATTGAAACAAGCGGTATTCATTCATTCATTGAATCCAGCTTATCCCATTGATTCAATGTCTACACCTTAACGCCTTTATTCAATGAAAGAAACTGCAATAATTCATTTATTCCAACAACCAAATAAGACGTTTTGATTCAACGTTTTGAGCTCGTCTCATTCATTCAATGTAACGAGTTTAACTGATTTATTCAATGTATGAAACTGCATTCATTCATTCAATGAATCAAACTACACTCACTCATTCATTGAAACAAGCGGTATTCATTCATTCATTGAATCCTGCTTATCCCATTGATTCAATGTCTACACCTTAACGCCTTTATTCAATGAAACAAACTGCAATAATTCATTTATTCCAAGAACAAAATAAGACGTTTTAATTCAACGTTTTGAGCTCGTCTCATTCATTCAATGTAACGAGCTTAACTGATTTATTCAATGTATGAACCTGCATTCATTCATTCAATGAATCAAACTACACTCACTCATTCAATGAAACAAGCGGTATTCATTCATTCATTGAATCCAGCTTATCGCATTGATTCAATGACTACACCCTAACGACTTTATTCAATGAAACAAACTGCAATAATTCATTCATTCCAACAACAAACTAAGACGTTTTGATTCAACGTTTTGAGCTTGTCTCATTCATTCAATGTAACGAGCTTAACTGATTTATTCAATGTATGAAACTGCTTTAATTCATTCAATGAATTAAACTACACTCACTCATTCATTGAAACAAGTGTTGTTCATTCATTCATTGAATCCAGCTTATCCCATTGATTCAATGTCTACTCTTTAACGCTTTTATTCAATGAAACAAACTGTAATATTTCATTCATTCCAACAACAAAATAAGACGTTTTGATTCAACGTTTTGAGCTTGTCTCATTCATTCAATGTAACGATCTTAACTGATTTATTCAAAGTATGAAACTGCATTCATTCATTCAATGAATCAAACTACACTCACTCATTCATTGAAACAAGCGGTATTCATTCATTCATTGAATCCAGCTTATCCCATTGATTCAATGTCTACACCTTAACGCCTTTATTCAATGAAAGAAACTGCAATAATTCATTTATTCCAACAACCAAATAAGACGTTTTGATTCAACGTTTTGAGCTTGTCTTATTCATTCAATGTAACGAGCTTAACTGATTTAATCAGTGTATGAAACTGCATTCGTTCATTCATTGAATCAAACTACACTCACTCATTCATTGAAACAAGCGGTATTCATTCATTCATTGAATCCAGCTTATTCCATTGATTCAATGTCTACACCTTAACGCCTTTATTCAATGAAACAAACTGCAATAATTCATTTATTCCAAGAACAAAATAAGACGTTTTAATTCAACGTTTTGAGCTTGTCTCATTCTTTCAATGTAACGAGCTTAACTGATTTATTCCATGTATGAAACTGCATTCATTCATTCAATGAATCAAACTACACTCACTCATTCAATGAAACAAGCGGTATTCATTCATTCATTGAATCCAGCTTATCGCATTGATTCAATGACTACACCCTAACGTCTTTATTCAATGAAACAAACTGCAATAATTCATTCATTCCAACAACAAAATAAGACGTTTTGATTCAACGTTTTGAGCTTGTCTCATTCATTCAATGTAACGAGCTTAACTGATTTATTCAATGTATGAAACTGCATTCATTCATTCAATGAATCAAACTACACTCACTCATTCATTGAAACAAGCGGTATTCATTCATTCATTGAATCCAGCTTATCCCATTGATTCAATGTCTACACCTTAACGCCTTTATTCAATGAAAGAAACTGCAATAATTCATTTATTCCAACAACCAAATAAGACGTTTTGATTCAACGTTTTGAGCTCGTCTCATTCATTCAATGTAACGAGTTTAACTGATTTATTCAATGTATGAAACTGCATTCATTCATTCAATGAATCAAACTACACTCACTCATTCATTGAAACAAGCGGTATTCATTCATTCATTGAATCCTGCTTATCCCATTGATTCAATGTCTACACCTTAACGCCTTTATTCAATGAAACAAACTGCAATAATTCATTTATTCCAAGAACAAAATAAGACGTTTTAATTCAACGTTTTGAGCTCGTCTCATTCATTCAATGTAACGAGCTTAACTGATTTATTCAATGTATGAACCTGCATTCATTCATTCAATGAATCAAACTACACTCACTCATTCAATGAAACAAGCGGTATTCATTCATTCATTGAATCCAGCTTATCGCATTGATTCAATGACTACACCCTAACGACTTTATTCAATGAAACAAACTGCAATAATTCATTCATTCCAACAACAAAATAAGACGTTTTGATTCAACGTTTTGAGCTTGTCTCATTCATTCAATGTAACGAGCTTAACTGATTTATTCAATGTATGAAACTGCTTTAATTCATTCAATGAATTAAACTACACTCACTCATTCATTGAAACAAGTGTTGTTCATTCATTCATTGAATCCAGCTTATCCCATTGATTCAATGTCTACTCTTTAACGCTTTTATTCAATGAAACAAACTGTAATATTTCATTCATTCCAACAACAAAATAAGACGTTTTGATTCAACGTTTTGAGCTTGTCTCATTCATTCAATGTAACGATCTTAACTGATTTATTCAAAGTATGAAACTGCATTCATTCATTCAATGAATCAAACTACACTCACTCATTCAATGAAACAAGCGATATTCATTCATTCATTGAATCCAGCTTATCGCATTGATTCAATGACTACACCCTAACGCCTTTATTCAATGAAACAAACTGCAATAATTCATTCATTCCAACAACAAAGTAAGACGTTTTGATTCAACGTTTTGAGCTTGTCTCATTCATTCAACGTAACGATCTTAACTGATTTATTCAATGTATGAACCTGCATTCATTCATTCAATGAATCCAACTAAAGTCACCCATTCATTGAAACAAGCGGTATTCATTCATTCATTGAATCCAGCTTATCCCATTGATTCAATGTCTACACCTTAACGCCTTTATTCAATGAAACAAACTGCAATAATTCATTTATTCCAAGAACAAAATAAGACGTTTTAATTCAACGTTTTGAGCTTGTCTCATTTATTCAACGTAACGAGCTTAACTGATTTATTCCATGTATGAAACTGCATTCATTCATTCAATGAATCAAACTACACTCACTCATTCAATGAAACAAGCGGTATTCATTCATTCATTGAATCCAGCTTATCGCATTGATTCAATGACTACACCCTAACGACTTTATTCAATGAAACAAACTGCAATAATTCATTCATTCCAACAACAAACTAAGACGTTTTGATTCAACGTTTTGAGCTTGTCTCATTCATTCAATGTAACGAGCTTAACTGATTTATTCAATGTATGAAACTGCTTTAATTCATTCAATGAATTAAACTACACTCACTCATTCATTGAAACAAGTGTTGTTCATTCATTCATTGAATCCAGCTTATCCCATTGATTCAATGTCTACTCTTTAACGCTTTTATTCAATGAAACAAACTGCAATATTTCATTCATTCCAACAACAAAATAAGACGTTTTGATTCAACGTTTTGAGCTTGTCTCATTCATTCAATGTAACGATCTTAACTGATTTATTCAAAGTATGAAACTGCATTCATTCATTCAATGAATCAAACTACACTCACTCATTCATTGAAACAAGCGGTATTCATTCATTCATTGAATCCAGCTTATCCCATTGATTCAATGTCTACACCTTAACGCCTTTATTCAATGAAAGAAACTGCAATAATTCATTTATTCCAACAACCAAATAAGACGTTTTGATTCAACGTTTTGAGCTTGTCTTATTCATTCAATGTAACGAGCTTAACTGATTTAATCAGTGTATGAAACTGCATTCGTTCATTCATTGAATCAAACTACACTCACTCATTCATTGAAACAAGCGGTATTCATTCATTCATTGAATCCAGCTTATTCCATTGATTCAATGTCTACACCTTAACGCCTTTATTCAATGAAACAAACTGCAATAATTCATTTATTCCAAGAACAAAATAAGACGTTTTAATTCAACGTTTTGAGCTCGTCTCATTCATTCAATGTAACGAGCTTAACTGATTTATTCAATGTATGAACCTGCATTCATTCATTCAATGAATCAAACTACACTCACCCATTCATTGAGACAAGCGGTATTCATTCATTCATTGAATCCAGCTTATCCCATTGATTCAATGTCTACACCTTAACGCCTTTATTCAATGAAACAAACTGCAATAATTCATTTATTCCAAGAACAAAATAAGACGTTTTAATTCCACTTTTTGAGCTTGTCTCATTCTTTCAATGTAACGAGCTTAACTGATTTATTCCATGTATGAAACTGCATTCATTCATTCAATGAATCAAACTACACTCACTCATTCAATGAAACAAGCGGTATTCATTCATTCATTGAATCCAGCTTATCGCATTGATTCAATGACTACACCCTAACGTCTTTATTCAATGAAACAAACTGCAATAATTCATTCATTCCAACAACAAAATAAGACGTTTTGATTCAACGTTTTGAGCTTGTCTCATTCATTCAATGTAACGAGCTTAACTGATTTATTCAATGTATGAAACTGCATTCATTCATTCAATGAATCAAACTACACTCACTCATTCATTGAAACAAGCGGTATTCATTCATTCATTGAATCCAGCTTATCCCATTGATTCAATGTCTACACCTTAACGCCTTTATTCAATGAAAGAAACTGCAATAATTCATTTATTCCAACAACCAAAAAAGACGTTTTGATTCAACGTTTTGAGCTTGTCTCATTCATTCAATGTAACGAGCTTAACTGATTTACTCAGTGTATGAAACTGCATTCGTTCATTCATTGAATCAAACTACACTCACTCATTCATTGAAACAAGCGGTATTCATTCATTCATTGAATCCAGCTTATCCCATTGATTCAATGTCTACTCTTTAATGCTTTTATTCAATGAAACAAACTGCAATATTTCATTCATTCCAACAACAAAATAAGACGTTTTGATTCAACGTTTTGAGCTTGTCTCATTCATTCAATGTAACGATCTTAACTGATTTATTCAATGTATGAAACTGCATTCATTCATTCAATGAATCAAACTACACTCACTCATTCATTGAAACAAGCGGTATTCATTCAATCATTGAATCTTGCTTATCCCATTGATTCAATGTCTACACCTTAACGCCTTTATTCAATGAAAGAAACTGCAATAATTCATTTATTCCAACAACCAAATAAGACGTTTTGATTCAACGTTTTGAGCTTGTCTTATTCATTCAATGTAACGAGCTTAACTGATTTAATCAGTGTATGAAACTGCATTCGTTCATTCATTGAATCAAACTACACTCACTCATTCATTGAAACAAGCGGTATTCATTCATTCATTGAATCCAGTTTATTCCATTGATTCAATATCGACACCTTAACGCCTTTATTCAATGAAACAAACTGCAATAATTCATTTATTCCAACAACAAAATAAGACGTTTTGATTCAACGTTTTGAGCTTGTCTCATTCATTCAATGTAACGATCTTAACTGATTTATTCAATGTATGAAACTGCATTCATTCATTCAATGAATCAATATACACTCACTCATTCATTCAAACAAGCGGTATTCATTAATTCATTGAATCCAGCTTATCCCATTGATTCAATGTCTACTCTTTAACGCTTTTATTCAATGAAACAAACTGCAATATTTCATTCATTCCAACAACAAAATAAGACGTTTTGATTCAACGTTTTGAGCTCGTCTCATTCATTCAATGTAACGAGTTTAACTGATTTATTCAATGTATGAAACTGCATTCATTCATTCAATGAATCAAACTACACTCACTCATTCATTGAAACAAGCGGTATTCATTCATTCATTGAATCCTGCTTATCCCATTGATTCAATGTCTACACCTTAACGCCTTTATTCAATGAAACAAACTGCAATAATTCATTTATTCCAAGAACAAAATAAGACGTTTTATTTCAACGTTTTGAGCTCGTCTCATTCATTCAATGTAACGAGCTTAACTGATTTATTCAATGTATGAACCTGCATTCATTCATTCAATGAATCAAACTACACTCACTCATTCAATGAAACAAGCGATATTCATTCATTCATTGAATCCAGCTTATCGCATTGATTCAATGACTACACCCTAACGCCTTTATTCAATGAAACAATCTGCAATAATTCATTCATTCCAACAACAAAGTAAGACGTTTTGATTCAACGTTTTGAGCTTGTCTCATTCATTCAACGTAACGATCTTAACTGATTTATTCAATGTATGAACCTGCATTCATTCATTCAATGAATCCAACTACAGTCACTCATTCATTGAAACAAGCGGTATTCATTCATTCATTGAATCCAGCTTATCCCATTGATTCAATGTCTACTCTTTAACGCTTTTATTCAATGAAACAAACTGCAATATTTCATTCATTCCAACAAGAAAATAAGACGTTTTGATTCAACGTTTTGAGCTCGTCTCATTCATTCAATGTAACGAGTTTAACTGATTTATTCAATGTATGAAACTGCATTCATTCATTCAATGAATCAAACTACACTCACTCATTCATTGAAACAAGCGGTATTCATTCATTCATTGAATCCAGCTTATCGCATTGATTCAATGACTACACCCTAACGTCTTTATTCAATGAAACAAACTGCAATAATTCATTTATTCCAACAACAAAATAAGACGTTTTGATTCAACGTTTTGAGCTTGTCTCATTCATTCAATGTAACGAGCTTAACTGATTTATTCAATGTATGAACCTGCATTCATTCATTCAATGAATCAATATACACTCACTCATTCATTCAAACAAGCGGTATTCATTAATTCATTGAATCCAGCTTATCCCATTGATTCAATGTCTACTCTTTAACGCTTTTATTCAATGAAACAAACTGCAATATTTCATTCATTCCAACAACAAAATAAGACGTTTTGATTCAACGTTTTGAGCTTTTCTCATTCATTCAATGTAACGAGCTTAACTGATTTATTCAATGTATGAAACTGCATTCATTCATTCAATGAATCAAACTACACTCACTCATTCATTGAAACAAGCGGTATTCATTCATTCATTGATTCCAGCTTATCCCATTGATTCAATGTCTACACCTTAACGCCTTTATTCAATGAAAGAAACTGCAATAATTCATTTATTCCAACAACCAAATAAGACGTTTTGATTCAACGTTTTGAGCTTGTCTCATTCATTCAATGTAACGAGCTTAACTGATTTACTCAGTGTATGAAACTGCATTCGTTCATTCATTGAATCAAACTACACTCACTCATTCATTGAAACAAGCGGTATTCATTCATTCATTGAATCCAGCTTATCCCATTGATTCAATGTCTACTCTTTAATGCTTTTATTCAATGAAACAAACTGCAATATTTCATTCATTCCAACAACAAAATAAGACGTTTTGATTCAACGTTTTGAGCTTGTCTCATTCATTCGATGTAACGATCTTAACTGATTTATTCAATGTATGAAACTGCATTCATTCATTCAATGAATCAAACTACACTCACTCATTCATTGAAACAAGCGGTATTCATTCAATCATTGAATCCTGCTTATCCCATTGATTCAATGTCTACACCTTAACGCCTTTATTCAATGAAACAAACTGCAATAATTCATTTATTCCAACAACCAAATAAGACGTTTTGATTCAACGTTTTGAGCTTGTCTTATTCATTCAATGTAACGAGCTTAACTGATTTAATCAGTGTATGAAACTGCATTCGTTCATTCATTGAATCAAACTACACTCACTCATTCATTGAAACAAGCGGTATTCATTCATTCATTAAATCCAGTTTATTCCATTGATTCAATATCTACACCTTAACGCCTTTATTCAATGAAACAAACTGCAATAATTCATTTATTCCAACAACAAAATAAGACGTTTTGATTCAACGTTTTGAGCTTGTCTCATTCATTCAATGTAACGATCTTAACTGATTTATTCAATGTATGAAACTGCATTCATTCATTCAATGAATCAATATACACTCACTCATTCATTCAAACAAGCGGTATTCATTAATTCATTGAATCCAGCTTATCCCATTGATTCAATGTCTACTCTTTAACGCTTTTATTCAATGAAACAAACTGCAATATTTCATTCATTCCAACAACAAAATAAGACGTTTTGATTCAACGTTTTGAGCTTTTCTCATTCATTCAATGTAACGAGCTTAACTGATTTATTCAATGTATGAAACTGCATTCATTCATTCAATGAATCAAACTACACTCACTCATTCATTGAAACAAGCGGTATTCATTCATTCATTGAATCCAGCTTATCCCATTGATTCAATGTCTACTCTTTAACGCTTTTATTCAATGAAACAAACTGTAATATTTCATTCATTCCAACAACAAAATAAGACGTTTTGATTCAACGTTTTGAGCTTGTCTCATTCATTCAATGTAACGATCTTAACTGATTTATTCAATGTATGAAACTGCATTCATTCATTCAATGAATCAAACTACACTCACTCATTCATTGAAACAAGCGGTATTCATTCATTCATTGAATCCAGCTTATCCCATTGATTCAATGTCTACACCTTAACGCCTTTATTCAATGAAAGAAACTGCAATAATTCATTTATTCCAACAACCAAATAAGACGTTTTGATTCAACGTTTTGAGCTTGTCTTATTCATTCAATGTAACGAGCTTAACTGATTTAATCAGTGTATGAAACTGCATTCGTTCATTCATTGAATCAAACTACTCTCACTCATTCATTGAAACAAGCGGTATTCATTCATTCATTGAATCCAGCTTATTCCATTGATTCAATGTCTACACCTTAACGCCTTTATTCAATGAAACAAACTGCAATAATTCATTTATTCCAAGAACAAAATAAGACGTTTTAATTCAACGTTTTGAGCTCGTCTCATTCATTCAATGTAACGAGCTTAACTGATTTATTCAATGTATGAACCTGCATTCATTCATTCAATGAATCAAACTACACTCACTCATTCAATGAAACAAGCGATATTCATTCATTCATTGAATCCAGCTTATCGCATTGATTCAATGACTACACCCTAACGCCTTTATTCAATGAAACAAACTGCAATAATTCATTTATTCCAACAACCAAATAAGACGTTTTGATTCAACGTTTTGAGCTTGTCTTATTCATTCAATGTAACGAGCTTAACTGATTTAATCAGTGTATGAAACTGCATTCGTTCATCCATTGAATCAAACTACACTCACTCATTCATTGAAACAAGCGGTATTCATTCATTCATTGAATCCAGCTTATTCCATTGATTCAATGTCTACACCTTAACGCCTTTATTCAATGAAACAAACTGCAATAATTCATTTATTCGAACAACAAAATAAGACGTTTTGATTCAACGTTTTGAGCTTGTCTCATTCATTCAATGTAACGATCTTAACTGATTTATTCAATGTATGAAACTGCATTCATTCATTCAATGAATCAATATACACTCACTCATTCATTGAAACAAGCGGTATTCATTAATTCATTGAATCCTGCTTATCCCATTGATTCAATGTCTACACCTTAACGCCTTTATTCAATGAAACAAACTGCAATAATTCATTTATTCCAAGAACAAAATAAGACGTTTTGATTCAACGTTTTGAGCTCGTCTCATTCATTCAATGTAACGAGCTTAACTGATTTATTCAATGTATGAACCTGCATTCATTCATTCAATGAATCAATATACACTCACTCATTCATTCAAACAAGCGGTATTCATTAATTCATTGAATCCAGCTTATCCCATTGATTCAATGTCTACTCTTTAACGCCTTTATTCAATGAAAGAAACTGCAATAATTCATTTATTCCAACAACCAAATAAGACGTTTTGATTCAACGTTTTGAGCTTGTCTTATTCATTCAATGTAACGAGCTTAACTGATTTAATCAGTGTATGAAACTGCATTCGTTCATCCATTGAATCAAACTACACTCACTCATTCATTGAAACAAGCGGTATTCATTCATTCATTGAATCCAGCTTATTCCATTGATTCAATGTCTACACCTTAACGCCTTTATTCAATGAAACAAACTGCAATAATTCATTTATTCGAACAACAAAATAAGACGTTTTGATTCAACGTTTTGAGCTTGTCTCATTCATTCAATGTAACGATCTTAACTGATTTATTCAATGTATGAAACTGCATTCATTCATTCAATGAATCAATATACACTCACTCATTCATTGAAACAAGCGGTATTCATTAATTCATTGAATCCTGCTTATCCCATTGATTCAATGTCTACACCTTAACGCCTTTATTCAATGAAACAAACTGCAATAATTCATTTATTCCAAGAACAAAATAAGACGTTTTGATTCAACGTTTTGAGCTCGTCTCATTCATTCAATGTAACGAGCTTAACTGATTTATTCAATGTATGAACCTGCATTCATTCATTCAATGAATCAAACTACACTCACTCATTCAATGAAACAAGCGATATTCATTCATTCATTGAATCCAGCTTATCGCATTGATTCAATGACTACACCCTAACGCCTTTATTCAATGAAACAAACTGCAATAATTCATTCATTCCAACAACAAAGTAAGACGTTTTGATTCAACGTTTTGAGCTTGTCTCATTCATTCAACGTTACGATCTTAACTGATTTATTCAATGTATGAACCTGCATTCATTCATTCAATGAATCAAACTACACTCACTCATTCATTGAAACAAGCGGTATTCATTCATTCATTGAATCCAGCTTATCCCATTGATTCAATGTCTACACCTTAACGCCTTTATTCAATGAAACAAACTGCAATAATTATTTATTCCAAGAACAAAATAAGACGTTTTAATTCAACGTTTTGAGCTTGTCTCATTCATTCAACGTAACGAGCTTAACTGATTTATTCCATGTATGAAACTGCATTCATTCATTCAATGAATCAAACTACACTCACTCATTCAATGAAACAAGCGGTATTCATTCATTCATTGTATCCAGCTTGTCGCATTGATTCAATGACTACACCCTAATGCCTTTATTCAATGAAACAAACTGCAATACTTCATTCATTCCAACAACAAAATAAGACGTTTTGATTCAACGTTTTGAGCTTGTCTCATTCATTCAACGTAACGATCTTAACTGATTTATTCAATGTAAGAACCTGCATTCATTCATTCAATGAATCCAACTACACTCACTCATTCATTGAAACAAGCGGTATTCATTCATTCATTGAATCCAGCTTATCCCATTGATTCAATATCTACACCTTAACGCCTTTATTCAATGAAACAAACTGCAATAATTCATTTATTCCAACAACAAAATAAGACGTTTTAATTCAACGTTTTGAGCTTGTCTCATTCATTCAATGTAACGAGCTTAACTGATTTATTCAATGTATGAAACTGCATTCATTCATTCAATGAATCAAACTACACTCACTCATTCATTGAAACAAGCGGTATTCATGCATTCATTGAATCCAGCTTATCCCATTGATTCAATGTCTACACCTTAACGCCTTTATTCAATGAAACAAACTGCAATAATTCATGCTTTCCAACAACAAAATAAGACGTTTTGATTCAACGTTTTGAGCTTGTCTCATTCATTCAATGTAACGAGCTTAACTGATTTATTCAATGTATGAAACTGCATTCATTCATTCAATGAATCCAACTACACTCACTCATTCATTGAAACAAGCGGTATCCATTCATTCATTGAATCCAGCTTATCCCATTGTTTCTAAGTCTACACCTTAACGCCTTTATTGAATGAAACAAACTGCAATAATTCATTTATTCCAACAACAAAATAAGACGTTTTCATTCAACGTTTTGAGCTCGTCTCATTCATTCACTGTACCGAGCTTAACAGATTTATTTCATGTATGAAACTGCATTCATTCAAACATTGAATCCAGCTTATCCCATTCATTCAATGTCTACACCTTCACGCCTTCATTCATTCAAAGAACTAAATAAGACGTTCTGATTCAACGTTTTGAGCTTATCTCATTCATTAAATGTAACGAGCTTAACTGATTTATTCAATGTATGAAACTGCTTTAATTCATTCAATGAATCAAACTACACTCACTCATTCATTGAAACAAGTGTTATTCATTCATTCATTGAATCCAGCTTATCCCATTGATTCAATGTCTACTCTTTAACGCTTTTATTCAATGAAACAAACTGCAATATTTCATTCATTCCAACAACAAAATTAGACGTTTTCATTCAACGTTTTGAGCTTGTCTCATTCATTCAATGTAACGATCTTAACTGATTTATTCAATGTATGAAACTGCATTCATTCATTCAATGAATCAAACTACACGCACTCATTCATTGAAACAAGCGGTATTCATTCATTCATTGAATCCAGCTTATCCCATTGATTCAATGTCTACACCCTAACGCCTTTATTCAATTAAAGAAACTGCAATAATTCATTTATTCCAACAACCAAATAAGACGTTTTGATTCAACGTTTTGAGCTTGTCTTATTCATTCAATGTAACGAGCTTAACTGATTTAATCAGTGTATGAAACTGCATTCGTTCATTCATTGAATCGAACTACACTCACTCATTCATTGAAACAAGCGGTATTCATTCATTCATTGAATCCAGCTTATCCCATTGATTCAATGTCTACTCTTTAACGCTTTTATTGAATGAAACAAACTGCAATATTTCATTCATTCCAACAACAAAATAAGACGTTTTGATTCAACGTTTTGAGCTTGTCTCATTCATTCAATGTAACGATCTTAACTGATTTATTCAATGTATGAAACTGCATTCATTCATTCAATGAATCAAACTACACTCACTCATTCATTGAAACAAGCGGTATTCATTCAATCATTGAATCCTGCTTATCCCATTGATTCAATGTCTACACCTTAACGCCTTTATTCAATGAAACAAACTGCAATAATTCATTTATTCCAACAACCAAATAAGACGTTTTGATTCAACGTTTTGAGCTTGTCTTATTCATTCAATGTAACGAGCTTAACTGATTTAATCAGTGTATGAAACTGCATTCGTTCATTCATTGAATCAAACTACACTCACTCATTCATTGAAACAAGCGGTATTCATTCATTCATTGAATCCAGTTTATTCCATTGATTCAATATCTACACCTTAACGCCTTTATTCAATGAAACAAACTGCAATAATTCATTTATTCCAACAACAAAATAAGACGTTTTGATTCAACGTTTTGAGCTTGTCTCATTCATTCAATGTAACGATCTTAACTGATTTATTCAATGTATGAAACTGCATTCATTCATTCAATGAATCAATATACACTCACTCATTCATTCAAACAAGCGGTATTCATTAATTCATTGAATCCAGCTTATCCCATTGATTCAATGTCTACTCTTTAACGCTTTTATTCAATGAAACAAACTGCAATATTTCATTCATTCCAACAACAAAATAAGACGTTTTGATTCAACGTTTTGAGCTTTTCTCATTCATTCAATGTAACGAGCTTAACTGATTTATTCAATGTATGAAACTGCATTCATTCATTCAATGAATCAAACTACACTCACTCATTCATTGAAACAAGCGGTATTCATTCATTCATTGAATCCAGCTTATCCCATTGATTCAATGTCTACTCTTTAACGCTTTTATTCAATGAAACAAACTGTAATATTTCATTCATTCCAACAACAAAATAAGACGTTTTGATTCAACGTTTTGAGCTTGTCTCATTCATTCAATGTAACGATCTTAACTGATTTATTCAATGTATGAAACTGCATTCATTCATTCAATGAATCAAACTACACTCACTCATTCATTGAAACAAGCGGTATTCATTCATTCATTGAATCCAGCTTATCCCATTGATTCAATGTCTACACCTTAACGCCTTTATTCAATGAAAGAAACTGCAGTAATTCATTTATTCCAACAACCAAATAAGACGTTTTGATTCAACGTTTTGAGCTTGTCTTATTCATTCAATGTAACGAGCTTAACTGATTTAATCAGTGTATGAAACTGCATTCGTTCATTCATTGAATCAAACTACTCTCACTCATTCATTGAAACAAGCGGTATTCATTCATTCATTGAATCCAGCTTATTCCATTGATTCAATGTCTACACCTTAACGCCTTTATTCAATGAAACAAACTGCAATAATTCATTTATTCCAAGAACAAAATAAGACGTTTTAATTCAACGTTTTGAGCTCGTCTCATTCATTCAATGTAACGAGCTTAACTGATTTATTCAATGTATGAACCTGCATTCATTCATTCAATGAATCAAACTACACTCACTCATTCAATGAAACAAGCGATATTCATTCATTCATTGAATCCAGCTTATCGCATTGATTCAATGACTACACCCTAACGCCTTTATTCAATGAAACAAACTGCAATAATTCATTTATTCCAACAACCAAATAAGACGTTTTGATTCAACGTTTTGAGCTTGTCTTATTCATTCAATGTAACGAGCTTAACTGATTTAATCAGTGTATGAAACTGCATTCGTTCATCCATTGAATCAAACTACACTCACTCATTCATTGAAACAAGCGGTATTCATTCATTCATTGAATCCAGCTTATTCCATTGATTCAATGTCTACACCTTAACGCCTTTATTCAATGAAACAAACTGCAATAATTCATTTATTCGAACAACAAAATAAGACGTTTTGATTCAACGTTTTGAGCTTGTCTCATTCATTCAATGTAACGATCTTAACTGATTTATTCAATGTATGAAACTGCATTCATTCATTCAATGAATCAATATACACTCACTCATTCATTGAAACAAGCGGTATTCATTAATTCATTGAATCCTGCTTATCCCATTGATTCAATGTCTACACCTTAACGCCTTTATTCAATGAAACAAACTGCAATAATTCATTTATTCCAAGAACAAAATAAGACGTTTTGATTCAACGTTTTGAGCTCGTCTCATTCATTCAATGTAACGAGCTTAACTGATTTATTCAATGTATGAACCTGCATTCATTCATTCAATGAATCAAACTACACTCACTCATTCAATGAAACAAGCGATATTCATTCATTCATTGAATCCAGCTTATCGCATTGATTCAATGACTACACCCTAACGCCTTTATTCAATGAAACAAACTGCAATAATTCATTCATTCCAACAACAAAGTAAGACGTTTTGATTCAACGTTTTGAGCTTGTCTCATTCATTCAACGTTACGATCTTAACTGATTTATTCAATGTATGAACCTGCATTCATTCATTCAATGAATCAAACTACACTCACTCATTCATTGAAACAAGCGGTATTCATTCATTCATTGAATCCAGCTTATCCCATTGATTCAATGTCTACACCTTAACGCCTTTATTCAATGAAACAAACTGCAATAATTATTTATTCCAAGAACAAAATAAGACGTTTTAATTCAACGTTTTGAGCTTGTCTCATTCATTCAACGTAACGAGCTTAACTGATTTATTCCATGTATGAAACTGCATTCATTCATTCAATGAATCAAACTACACTCACTCATTCAATGAAACAAGCGGTATTCATTCATTCATTGTATCCAGCTTGTCGCATTGATTCAATGACTACACCCTAATGCCTTTATTCAATGAAACAAACTGCAATACTTCATTCATTCCAACAACAAAATAAGACGTTTTGATTCAACGTTTTGAGCTTGTCTCATTCATTCAACGTAACGATCTTAACTGATTTATTCAATGTAAGAACCTGCATTCATTCATTCAATGAATCCAACTACACTCACTCATTCATTGAAACAAGCGGTATTCATTCATTCATTGAATCCAGCTTATCCCATTGATTCAATATCTACACCTTAACGCCTTTATTCAATGAAACAAACTGCAATAATTCATTTATTCCAACAACAAAATAAGACGTTTTAATTCAACGTTTTGAGCTTGTCTCATTCATTCAATGTAACGAGCTTAACTGATTTATTCAATGTATGAAACTGCATTCATTCATTCAATGAATCAAACTACACTCACTCATTCATTGAAACAAGCGGTATTCATGCATTCATTGAATCCAGCTTATCCCATTGATTCAATGTCTACACCTTAACGCCTTTATTCAATGAAACAAACTGCAATAATTCATGCTTTCCAACAACAAAATAAGACGTTTTGATTCAACGTTTTGAGCTTGTCTCATTCATTCAATGTAACGAGCTTAACTGATTTATTCAATGTATGAAACTGCATTCATTCATTCAATGAATCCAACTACACTCACTCATTCATTGAAACAAGCGGTATCCATTCATTCATTGAATCCAGCTTATCCCATTGATTCTAAGTCTACACCTTAACGCCTTTATTGAATGAAACAAACTGCAATAATTCATTTATTCCAACAACAAAATAAGACGTTTTCATTCAACGTTTTGAGCTCGTCTCATTCATTCACTGTACCGAGCTTAACAGATTTATTTCATGTATGAAACTGCATTCATTCAAACATTGAATCCAGCTTATCCCATTCATTCAATGTCTACACCTTCACGCCTTCATTCATTCAAAGAACTAAATAAGACGTTCTGATTCAACGTTTTGAGCTTATCTCATTCATTAAATGTAACGAGCTTAACTGATTTATTCAATGTATGAAACTGCTTTAATTCATTCAATGAATCAAACTACACTCACTCATTCATTGAAACAAGTGTTATTCATTCATTCATTGAATCCAGCTTATCCCATTGATTCAATGTCTACTCTTTAACGCTTTTATTCAATGAAACAAACTGCAATATTTCATTCATTCCAACAACAAAATTAGACGTTTTCATTCAACGTTTTGAGCTTGTCTCATTCATTCAATGTAACGATCTTAACTGATTTATTCAATGTATGAAACTGCATTCATTCATTCAATGAATCAAACTACACGCACTCATTCATTGAAACAAGCGGTATTCATTCATTCATTGAATCCAGCTTATCCCATTGATTCAATGTCTACACCCTAACGCCTTTATTCAATTAAAGAAACTGCAATAATTCATTTATTCCAACAACCAAATAAGACGTTTTGATTCAACGTTTTGAGCTTGTCTTATTCATTCAATGTAACGAGCTTAACTGATTTAATCAGTGTATGAAACTGCATTCGTTCATTCATTGAATCGAACTACACTCACTCATTCATTGAAACAAGCGGTATTCATTCATTCATTGAATCCAGCTTATCCCATTGATTCAATGTCTACTCTTTAACGCTTTTATTGAATGAAACAAACTGCAATATTTCATTCATTCCAACAACAAAATAAGACGTTTTGATTCAACGTTTTGAGCTTGTCTCATTCATTCAATGTAACGATCTTAACTGATTTATTCAATGTATGAAACTGCATTCATTCATTCAATGAATCAATATACACTCACTCATTCATTGAAACAAGCGGTATTCATTAATTCATTGAATCCTGCTTATCCCATTGATTCAATGTCTACACCTTAACGCCTTTATTCAATGAAACAAACTGCAATAATTCATTTATTCCAAGAACAAAATAAGACGTTTTGATTCAACGTTTTGAGCTTGTCTCATTCATTCAATGTAACGAGCTTAACTGATTTATTCAATGTATGAACCTGCATTCATTCATTCAATGAATCAATATACACTCACTCATTCATTCAAACAAGCGGTATTCATTAATTCATTGAATCCAGCTTATCCCATTGATTCAATGTCTACTCTTTAACGCTTTTATTCAATGAAACAAACTGCAATATTTCATTCATTCCAACAACAAAATAAGACGTTTTGATTCAACGTTTTGAGCTTTTCTCATTCATTCAATGTAACGAGCTTAACTGATTTATTCAATGTATGAAACTGCATTCATTCATTCAATGAATCAAACTACACTCACTCATTCATTGAAACAAGCGGTATTCATTCATTCATTGAATCCAGCTTATCCCATTGATTCAATGTCTACACCTTAACGCCTTTATTCAATGAAAGAAACTGCAATAATTCATTTATTCCAACAACCAAATAAGACGTTTTGATTCAACGTTTTGAGCTTGTCTCATTCATTCAATGTAACGAGCTTAACTGATTTACTCAGTGTATGAAACTGCATTCGTTCATTCATTGAATCAAACTACACTCACTCATTCATTGAAACAAGCGGTATTCATTCATTCATTGAATCCAGCTTATCCCATTGATTCAATGTCTACTCTTTAACGCTTTTATTGAATGAAACAAACTGCAATATTTCATTCATTCCAACAACAAAATAAGACGTTTTGATTCAACGTTTTGAGCTTGTCTCATTCATTCAATGTAACGATCTTAACTGATTTATTCAATGTATGAAACTGCATTCATTCATTCAATGAATCAAACTACACTCACTCATTCATTGAAACAAGCGGTATTCATTCAATCATTGAATCCTGCTTATCCCATTGATTCAATGTCTACACCTTAACGCCTTTATTCAATGAAACAAACTGCAATAATTCATTTATTCCAACAACCAAATAAGACGTTTTTGATTCAACGTTTTGAGCTTGTCTTATTCATTCAATGTAACGAGCTTAACTGATTTAATCAGTGTATGAAACTGCATTCGTTCATTCATTGAATCAAACTACACTCACTCATTCATTGAAACAAGCGGTATTCATTCATTCATTGAATCCAGTTTATTCCATTGATTCAATATCTACACCTTAACGCCTTTATTCAATGAAACAAACTGCAATAATTCATTTATTCCAACAACAAAATAAGACGTTTTGATTCAACGTTTTGAGCTTGTCTCATTCATTCAATGTAACGATCTTAACTGATTTATTCAATGTATGAAACTGCATTCATTCATTCAATGAATCAATATACACTCACTCATTCATTCAAACAAGCGGTATTCATTAATTCATTGAATCCAGCTTATCCCATTGATTCAATATCTACTCTTTAACGCTTTTATTCAATGAAACAAACTGCAATATTTCATTCATTCCAACAACAAAATAAGACGTTTTGATTCAACGTTTTGAGCTTTTCTCATTCATTCAATGTAACGAGCTTAACTGATTTATTCAATGTATGAAACTGCATTCATTCATTCAATGAATCAAACTACACTCACTCATTCATTGAAACAAGCGGTATTCATTCATTCATTGAATCCAGCTTATCCCATTGATTCAATGTCTACTCTTTAACGCTTTTATTCAATGAAACAAACTGTAATATTTCATTTATTCCAACAACCAAATAAGACGTTTTGATTCAACGTTTTGAGCTTGTCTTATTCATTCAATGTAACGAGCTTAACTGATTTAATCAGTGTATGAAACTGCATTCGTTCATCCATTGAATCAAACTACACTCACTCATTCATTGAAACAAGCGGTATTCATTCATTCATTGAATCCAGCTTATTCCATTGATTCAATGTCTACACCTTAACGCCTTTATTCAATGAAACAAACTGCAATAATTCATTTATTCGAACAACAAAATAAGACGTTTTGATTCAACGTTTTGAGCTTGTCTCATTCATTCAATGTAACGATCTTAACTGATTTATTCAATGTATGAAACTGCATTCATTCATTCAATGAATCAATATACACTCACTCATTCATTGAAACAAGCGGTATTCATTAATTCATTGAATCCTGCTTATCCCATTGATTCAATGTCTACACCTTAACGCCTTTATTCAATGAAACAAACTGCAATAATTCATTTATTCCAAGAACAAAATAAGACGTTTTGATTCAACGTTTTGAGCTCGTCTCATTCATTCAATGTAACGAGCTTAACTGATTTATTCAATGTATGAACCTGCATTCATTCATTCAATGAATCAAACTACACTCACTCATTCAATGAAACAAGCGATATTCATTCATTCATTGAATCCAGCTTATCCCATTGATTCAATGACTACACCCTAACGCCTTTATTCAATGAAACAAACTGCAATAATTCATTCATTCCAACAACAAAGTAAGACGTTTTGATTCAACGTTTTGAGCTTGTCTCATTCATTCAATGTAACGAGCTTAACTGATTTAATCAGTGTATGAAACTGCATTCGTTCATCCATTGAATCAAACTACACTCACTCATTCATTGAAACAAGCGGTATTCATTCATTCATTGAATCCAGCTTATTCCATTGATTCAATGTCTACACCTTAACGCCTTTATTCAATGAAACAAACTGCAATAATTCATTTATTCGAACAACAAAATAAGACGTTTTGATTCAACGTTTTGAGCTTGTCTCATTCATTCAATGTAACGATCTTAACTGATTTATTCAATGTATGAAACTGCATTCATTCATTCAATGAATCAATATACACTCACTCATTCATTGAAACAAGCGGTATTCATTAATTCATTGAATCCTGCTTATCCCATTGATTCAATGTCTACACCTTAACGCCTTTATTCAATGAAACAAACTGCAATAATTCATTTATTCCAAGAACAAAATAAGACGTTTTGATTCAACGTTTTGAGCTCGTCTCATTCATTCAATGTAACGAGCTTAACTGATTTATTCAATGTATGAACCTGCATTCATTCATTCAATGAATCAAACTACACTCACTCATTCAATGAAACAAGCGATATTCATTCATTCATTGAATCCAGCTTATCCCATTGATTCAATGACTACACCCTAACGCCTTTATTCAATGAAACAAACTGCAATAATTCATTCATTCCAACAACAAAGTAAGACGTTTTGATTCAACGTTTTGAGCTTGTCTCATTCATTCAACGTTACGATCTTAACTGATTTATTCAATGTATGAACCTGCATTCATTCATTCAATGAATCAAACTACACTCACTCATTCATTGAAACAAGCGGTATTCATTCATTCATTGAATCCAGCTTATCCCATTGATTCAATGTCTACACCTTAACGCCTTTATTCAATGAAACAAACTGCAATAATTATTTATTCCAAGAACAAAATAAGACGTTTTAATTCAACGTTTTGAGCTTGTCTCATTCATTCAACGTAACGAGCTTAACTGATTTATTCCATGTATGAAACTGCATTCATTCATTCAATGAATCAAACTACACTCACTCATTCAATGAAACAAGCGGTATTCATTCATTCATTGTATCCAGCTTGTCGCATTGATTCAATGACTACACCCTAATGCCTTTATTCAATGAAACAAACTGCAATACTTCATTCATTCCAACAACAAAATAAGACGTTTTGATTCAACGTTTTGAGCTTGTCTCATTCATTCAACGTAACGATCTTAACTGATTTATTCAATGTAAGAACCTGCATTCATTCATTCAATGAATCCAACTACACTCACTCATTCATTGAAACAAGCGGTATTCATTCATTCATTGAATCCAGCTTATCCCATTGATTCAATATCTACACCTTAACGCCTTTATTCAATGAAACAAACTGCAATAATTCATTTATTCCAACAACAAAATAAGACGTTTTAATTCAACGTTTTGAGCTTGTCTCATTCATTCAATGTAACGAGCTTAACTGATTTATTCAATGTATGAAACTGCATTCATTCATTCAATGAATCAAACTACACTCACTCATTCATTGAAACAAGCGGTATTCATGCATTCATTGAATCCAGCTTATCCCATTGATTCAATGTCTACACCTTAACGCCTTTATTCAATGAAACAAACTGCAATAATTCATTCATTCCAACAACAAAATAAGACGTTTTGATTCAACGTTTTGAGCTTGTCTCATTCATTCAATGTAACGAGCTTAACTGATTTATTCAATGTATGAAACTGCATTCATTCATTCAATGAATCAAACTACACTCACTCATTCATTGAAACAAGCGGTATTCATTCATTCATTGAATCCAGCTTATCCCATTGATTCAATGTCTACACCTTAACGCCTTTATTCAATGAAAGAAACTGCAATAATTCATTTATTCCAACAACCAAATAAGACGTTTTGATTCAACGTTTTGAGCTTGTCTCATTCATTCAATGTAACGAGCTTAACTGATTTACTCAGTGTATGAAACTGCATTCGTTCATTCATTGAATCAAACTACACTCACTCATTCATTGAAACAAGCGGTATTCATTCATTCATTGAATCCAGCTTATCCCATTGATTCAATGTCTACTCTTTAATGCTTTTATTCAATGAAACAAACTGCAATATTTCATTCATTCCAACAACAAAATAAGGCGTTTTGATTCAACGTTTTGAGCTTGTCTCATTCATTCAATGTAACGATCTTAACTGATTTATTCAATGTATGAAACTGCATTCATTCATTCAATGAATCAAACTACACTCACTCATTCATTGAAACAAGCGGTATTCATTCAATCATTGAATCTTGCTTATCCCATTGATTCAATGTCTACACCTTAACGCCTTTATTCAATGAAACAAACTGCAATAATTCATTTATTCCAACAACAAAATAAGACGTTTTGATTCAACGTTTTGAGCTTGTCTCATTCATTCAATGTAACGATCTTAACTGATTTATTCAATGTATGAAACTGCATTCATTCATTCAATGAATCAATATACACTCACTCATTCATTCAAACAAGCGGTATTCATTAATTCATTGAATCCAGCTTATCCCATTGATTCAATGTCTACTCTTTAACGCTTTTATTCAATGAAACAAACTGCAATATTTCATTCATTCCAACAACAAAATAAGACGTTTTGATTCAACGTTTTGAGCTCGTCTCATTCATTCAATGTAACGAGTTTAACTGATTTATTCAATGTATGAAACTGCATTCATTCATTCAATGAATCAAACTACACTCACTCATTCATTGAAACAAGCGGTATTCATTCATTCATTGAATCCAGCTTATCCCATTGATTCAATGTCTACACCTTAACGCCTTTATTCAATGAAAGAAACTGCAATAATTCATTTATTCCAACAACCAAATAAGACGTTTTGATTCAACGTTTTGAGCTCGTCTCATTCATTCAATGTAACGAGTTTAACTGATTTATTCAATGTATGAAACTGCATTCATTCATTCAATGAATCAAACTACACTCACTCATTCATTGAAACAAGCGGTATTCATTCATTCATTGAATCCTGCTTATCCCATTGATTCAATGTCTACACCTTAACGCCTTTATTCAATGAAACAAACTGCAATAATTCATTTATTCCAAGAACAAAATAAGACGTTTTAATTCAACGTTTTGAGCTCGTCTCATTCATTCAATGTAACGAGTTTAACTGATTTATTCAATGTATGAACCTGCATTCATTCATTCAATGAATCAAACTACACTCACTCATTCAATGAAACAAGCGATATTCATTCATTCATTGAATCCAGCTTATCGCATTGATTCAATGACTACACCCTAACGCCTTTATTCAATGAAACAAACTGCAATAATTCATTCATTCCAACAACAAAGTAAGACGTTTTGATTCAACGTTTTGAGCTTGTCTCATTCATTCAACGTAACGATCTTAACTGATTTATTCAATGTATGAACCTGCATTCATTCATTCAATGAATCCAACTACAGTCACTCATTCATTGAAACAAGCGGTATTCATTCATTCATTGAATCCAGCTTATCCCATTGATTCAATGTCTACACCTTAACGCCTTTATTCAATGAAACAAACTGCAATAATTCATTTATTCCAAGAACAAAATAAGACGTTTTAATTCAACGTTTTGAGCTTGTCTCATTCATTCAACGTAACGAGCTTAACTGATTTATTCCATGTATGAAACTGCATTCATTCATTCAATGAATCAAACTACACTCACTCATTCAATGAAACAAGCGGTATTCATTCATTCATTGAATCCAGCTTATCGCATTGATTCAATGACTACACCCTAACGACTTTATTCAATGAAACAAACTGCAATAATTCATTCATTCCAACAACAAACTAAGACGTTTTGATTCAACGTTTTGAGCTTGTCTCATTCATTCAATGTAACGAGCTTAACTGATTTATTCAATGTATGAAACTGCTTTAATTCATTCAATGAATTAAACTACACTCACTCATTCATTGAAACAAGTGTTGTTCATTCATTCATTGAATCCAGCTTATCCCATTGATTCAATGTCTACTCTTTAACGCTTTTATTCAATGAAACAAACTGTAATATTTCATTCATTCCAACAACAAAATAAGACGTTTTGATTCAACGTTTTGAGCTTGTCTCATTCATTCAATGTAACGATCTTAACTGATTTATTCAAAGTATGAAACTGCATTCATTCATTCAATGAATCAAACTACACTCACTCATTCATTGAAACAAGCGGTATTCATTCATTCATTGAATCCAGCTTATCCCATTGATTCAATGTCTACACCTTAACGCCTTTATTCAATGAAAGAAACTGCAATAATTCATTTATTCCAACAACCAAATAAGACGTTTTGATTCAACGTTTTGAGCTTGTCTTATTCATTCAATGTAACGAGCTTAACTGATTTAATCAGTGTATGAAACTGCATTCGTTCATTCATTGAATCAAACTACACTCACTCATTCATTGAAACAAGCGGTATTCATTCATTCATTGAATCCAGCTTATTCCATTGATTCAATGTCTACACCTTAACGCCTTTATTCAATGAAACAAACTGCAATAATTCATTTATTCCAAGAACAAAATAAGACGTTTTAATTCAACGTTTTGAGCTTGTCTCATTCATTCAATGTAACGAGCTTAACTGATTTATTCAATGTATGAACCTGCATTCATTCATTCAATGAATCAAACTACACTCACCCATTCATTGAGACAAGCGGTATTCATTCATTCATTGAATCCAGCTTATCCCATTGATTCAATGTCTACACCTTAACGCCTTTATTCAATGAAACAAACTGCAATAATTCATTTATTCCAAGAACAAAATAAGACGTTTTAATTCCACTTTTTGAGCTTGTCTCATTCTTTCAATGTAACGAGCTTAACTGATTTATTCCATGTATGAAACTGCATTCATTCATTCAATGAATCAAACTACACTCACTCATTCAATGAAACAAGCGGTATTCATTCATTCATTGAATCCAGCTTATCGCATTGATTCAATGACTACACCCTAACGTCTTTATTCAATGAAACAAACTGCAATAATTCATTCATTCCAACAACAAAATAAGACGTTTTGATTCAACGTTTTGAGCTTGTCTCATTCATTCAATGTAACGAGCTTAACTGATTTATTCAATGTATGAAACTGCATTCATTCATTCAATGAATCAAACTACACTCACTCATTCATTGAAACAAGCGGTATTCATTCATTCATTGAATCCAGCTTATCCCATTGATTCAATGTCTACACCTTAACGCCTTTATTCAATGAAAGAAACTGCAATAATTCATTTATTCCAACAACCAAAAAAGACGTTTTGATTCAACGTTTTGAGCTTGTCTCATTCATTCAATGTAACGAGCTTAACTGATTTACTCAGTGTGTGAAACTGCATTCGTTCATTCATTGAATCAAACTACACTCACTCATTCATTGAAACAAGCGGTATTCATTCATTCATTGAATCCAGCTTATCCCATTGATTCAATGTCTACTCTTTAATGCTTTTATTCAATGAAACAAACTGCAATATTTCATTCATTCCAACAACAAAATAAGACGTTTTGATTCAACGTTTTGAGCTTGTCTCATTCATTCAATGTAACGATCTTAACTGATTTATTCAATGTATGAAACTGCATTCATTCATTCAATGAATCAAACTACACTCACTCATTCATTGAAACAAGCGGTATTCATTCAATCATTGAATCTTGCTTATCCCATTGATTCAATGTCTACACCTTAACGCCTTTATTCAATGAAAGAAACTGCAATAATTCATTTATTCCAACAACCAAATAAGACGTTTTGATTCAACGTTTTGAGCTTGTCTTATTCATTCAATGTAACGAGCTTAACTGATTTAATCAGTGTATGAAACTGCATTCGTTCATTCATTGAATCAAACTACACTCACTCATTCATTGAAACAAGCGGTATTCATTCATTCATTGAATCCAGTTTATTCCATTGATTCAATATCGACACCTTAACGCCTTTATTCAATGAAACAAACTGCAATAATTCATTTATTCCAACAACAAAATAAGACGTTTTGATTCAACGTTTTGAGCTTGTCTCATTCATTCAATGTAACGATCTTAACTGATTTATTCAATGTATGAAACTGCATTCATTCATTCAATGAATCAATATACACTCACTCATTCATTCAAACAAGCGGTATTCATTAATTCATTGAATCCAGCTTATCCCATTGATTCAATGTCTACTCTTTAACGCTTTTATTCAATGAAACAAACTGCAATATTTCATTCATTCCAACAACAAAATAAGACGTTTTGATTCAACGTTTTGAGCTCGTCTCATTCATTCAATGTAACGAGTTTAACTGATTTATTCAATGTATGAAACTGCATTCATTCATTCAATGAATCAAACTACACTCACTCATTCATTGAAACAAGCGGTATTCATTCATTCATTGAATCCTGCTTATCCCATTGATTCAATGTCTACACCTTAACGCCTTTATTCAATGAAACAAACTGCAATAATTCATTTATTCCAAGAACAAAATAAGACGTTTTAATTCAACGTTTTGAGCTCGTCTCATTCATTCAATGTAACGAGCTTAACTGATTTATTCAATGTATGAACCTGCATTCATTCATTCAATGAATCAAACTACACTCACTCATTCAATGAAACAAGCGATATTCATTCATTCATTGAATCCAGCTTATCGCATTGATTCAATGACTACACCCTAACGCCTTTATTCAATGAAACAATCTGCAATAATTCATTCATTCCAACAACAAAGTAAGACGTTTTGATTCAACGTTTTGAGCTTGTCTCATTCATTCAACGTAACGATCTTAACTGATTTATTCAATGTATGAACCTGCATTCATTCATTCAATGAATCCAACTACAGTCACTCATTCATTGAAACAAGCGGTATTCATTCATTCATTGAATCCAGCTTATCCCATTGATTCAATGTCTACTCTTTAACGCTTTTATTCAATGAAACAAACTGCAATATTTCATTCATTCCAACAAGAAAATAAGACGTTTTGATTCAACGTTTTGAGCTCGTCTCATTCATTCAATGTAACGAGTTTAACTGATTTATTCAATGTATGAAACTGCATTCATTCATTCAATGAATCAAACTACACTCACTCATTCATTGAAACAAGCGGTATTCATTCATTCATTGAATCCAGCTTATCGCATTGATTCAATGACTACACCCTAACGTCTTTATTCAATGAAACAAACTGCAATAATTCATTTATTCCAACAACAAAATAAGACGTTTTGATTCAACGTTTTGAGCTTGTCTCATTCATTCAATGTAACGAGCTTAACTGATTTATTCAATGTATGAACCTGCATTCATTCATTCAATGAATCAATATACACTCACTCATTCATTCAAACAAGCGGTATTCATTAATTCATTGAATCCAGCTTATCCCATTGATTCAATGTCTACTCTTTAACGCTTTTATTCAATGAAACAAACTGCAATATTTCATTCATTCCAACAACAAAATAAGACGTTTTGATTCAACGTTTTGAGCTTTTCTCATTCATTCAATGTAACGAGCTTAACTGATTTATTCAATGTATGAAACTGCATTCATTCATTCAATGAATCAAACTACACTCACTCATTCATTGAAACAAGCGGTATTCATTCATTCATTGAATCCAGCTTATCCCATTGATTCAATGTCTACACCTTAACGCCTTTATTCAATGAAAGAAACTGCAATAATTCATTTATTCCAACAACCAAATAAGACGTTTTGATTCAACGTTTTGAGCTTGTCTCATTCATTCAATGTAACGAGCTTAACTGATTTACTCAGTGTATGAAACTGCATTCGTTCATTCATTGAATCAAACTACACTCACTCATTCATTGAAACAAGCGGTATTCATTCATTCATTGAATCCAGCTTATCCCATTGATTCAATGTCTACTCTTTAATGCTTTTATTCAATGAAACAAACTGCAATAATTCATTTATTCGAACAACAAAATAAGACGTTTTGATTCAACGTTTTGAGCTTGTCTCATTCATTCAATGTAACGAGCTTAACTGATTTATTCAATGTATGAACCTGCATTCATTCATTCAATGAATCAATATACACTCACTCATTCATTCAAACAAGCGGTATTCATTAATTCATTGAATCCAGCTTATCCCATTGATTCAATGTCTACACCTTAACGCCTTTATTCAATGAAACAAACTGCAATAATTCATTTATTCGAACAACAAAATAAGACGTTTTGATTCAACGTTTTGAGCTTGTCTCATTCATTCAATGTAACGAGATTAACTGATTTATTCAATGTATGAACCTGCATTCATTCATTCAATGAATCAATATACACTCACTCATTCATTCAAACAAGCGGTATTCATTCATTCATTGAATCCAGCTTATCCCATTGATTCAATGTCTACTCTTTAACGCTTTTATTCAATGAAACAAACTGCAATATTTCATTCATTCCAACAACAAAATAAGACGTTTTGATTCAACGTTTTGAGCTTTTCTCATTCATTCAATGTAACGAGCTTAACTGATTTATTCAATGTATGAAACTGCATTCATTCATTCAATGAATCAAACTACACTCACTCATTCATTGAAACAAGCGGTATTCATTCATTCATTGAATCCAGCTTATCCCATTGATTCAATGTCTACACCTTAACGCCTTTATTCAATGAAAGAAACTGCAATAATTCATTTATTCCAACAACCAAATAAGACGTTTTGATTCAACGTTTTGAGCTTGTCTCATTCATTCAATGTAACGATCTTAACTGATTTATTCAATGTATGAAACTGCATTCATTCATTCAATGAATCAAACTACACTCACTCATTCATTGAAACAAGCGGTATTCATTCAATCATTGAATCCTGCTTATCCCATTGATTCAATGTCTACACCTTAACGCCTTTATTCAATGAAAGAAACTGCAATAATTCATTTATTCCAACAACCAAATAAGACGTTTTGATTCAACGTTTTGAGCTTGTCTTATTCATTCAATGTAACGAGCTTAACTGATTTAATCAGTGTATGAAACTGCATTCGTTCATTCATTGAATCAAACTACACTCACTCATTCATTGAAACAAGCGGTATTCATTCATTCATTGAATCCAGTTTATTCCATTGATTCAATATCTACACCTTAACGCCTTTATTCAATGAAACAAACTGCAATAATTCATTTATTCCAACAACAAAATAAGACGTTTTGATTCAACGTTTTGAGCTTGTCTCATTCATTCAATGTAACGATCTTAACTGATTTATTCAATGTATGAAACTGCATTCATTCATTCAATGAATCAATATACACTCACTCATTCATTCAAACAAGCGGTATTCATTAATTCATTGAATCCAGCTTATCCCATTGATTCAATGTCTACTCTTTAACGCTTTTATTCAATGAAACAAACTGCAATATTTCATTCATTCCAACAACAAAATAAGACGTTTTGATTCAACGTTTTGAGCTTTTCTCATTCATTCAATGTAACGAGCTTAACTGATTTATTCAATGTATGAAACTGCATTCATTCATTCAATGAATCAAACTACACTCACTCATTCATTGAAACAAGCGGTATTCATTCATTCATTGAATCCAGCTTATCCCATTGATTCAATGTCTACTCTTTAACGCTTTTATTCAATGAAACAAACTGTAATATTTCATTCATTCCAACAACAAAATAAGACGTTTTGATTCAACGTTTTGAGCTTGTCTCATTCATTCAATGTAACGATCTTAACTGATTTATTCAATGTATGAAACTGCATTCATTCATTCAATGAATCAAACTACACTCACTCATTCATTGAAACAAGCGGTATTCATTCATTCATTGAATCCAGCTTATCCCATTGATTCAATGTCTACACCTTAACGCCTTTATTCAATGAAAGAAACTGCAATAATTCATTTATTCCAACAACCAAATAAGACGTTTTGATTCAACGTTTTGAGCTTGTCTTATTCATTCAATGTAACGAGCTTAACTGATTTAATCAGTGTATGAAACTGCATTCGTTCATTCATTGAATCAAACTACTCTCACTCATTCATTGAAACAAGCGGTATTCATTCATTCATTGAATCCAGCTTATTCCATTGATTCAATGTCTACACCTTAACGCCTTTATTCAATGAAACAAACTGCAATAATTCATTTATTCCAAGAACAAAATAAGACGTTTTAATTCAACGTTTTGAGCTCGTCTCATTCATTCAATGTAACGAGCTTAACTGATTTATTCAATGTATGAACCTGCATTCATTCATTCAATGAATCAAACTACACTCACTCATTCAATGAAACAAGCGATATTCATTCATTCATTGAATCCAGCTTATCGCATTGATTCAATGACTACACCCTAACGCCTTTATTCAATGAAACAAACTGCAATAATTCATTTATTCCAACAACCAAATAAGACGTTTTGATTCAACGTTTTGAGCTTGTCTTATTCATTCAATGTAACGAGCTTAACTGATTTAATCAGTGTATGAAACTGCATTCGTTCATCCATTGAATCAAACTACACTCACTCATTCATTGAAACAAGCGGTATTCATTCATTCATTGAATCCAGCTTATTCCATTGATTCAATGTCTACACCTTAACGCCTTTATTCAATGAAACAAACTGCAATAATTCATTTATTCGAACAACAAAATAAGACGTTTTGATTCAACGTTTTGAGCTTTTCTCATTCATTCAATGTAACGAGCTTAACTGATTTATTCAATGTATGAAACTGCATTCATTCATTCAATGAATCAAACTACACTCACTCATTCATTGAAACAAGCGGTATTCATTCATTCATTGAATCCAGCTTATCCCATTGATTCAATGTCTACACCTTAACGCCTTTATTCAATGAAAGAAACTGCAATAATTCATTTATTCCAACAACCAAATAAGACGTTTTGATTCAACGTTTTGAGCTTGTCTCATTCATTCAATGTAACGAGCTTAACTGATTTACTCAGTGTATGAAACTGCATTCGTTCATTCATTGAATCAAACTACACTCACTCATTCATTGAAACAAGCGGTATTCATTCATTCATTGAATCCAGCTTATCCCATTGATTCAATGTCTACTCTTTAATGCTTTTATTCAATGAAACAAACTGCAATATTTCATTCATTCCAACAACAAAATAAGACGTTTTGATTCAACGTTTTGAGCTTGTCTCATTCATTCAATGTAACGATCTTAACTGATTTATTCAATGTATGAAACTGCATTCATTCATTCAATGAATCAAACTACACTCACTCATTCATTGAAACAAGCGGTATTCATTCAATCATTGAATCCTGCTTATCCCATTGATTCAATGTCTACACCTTAACGCCTTTATTCAATGAAACAAACTGCAATCAATCATTCATTCCAACAACCAAATAAGACGTTTTGATTCAACGTTTTGAGCTTGTCTTATTCATTCAATGTAACGAGCTTAACTGATTTACTCAGTGTATGAAACTGCATTCGTTCATTCATTGAATCAAACTACACTCACTCATTCATTGAAACAAGCGGTATTCATTCATTCATTGAATCCAGTTTATTCCATTGATTCAATATCTACACCTTAACGCCTTTATTCAATGAAACAAACTGCAATAATTCATTTATTCCAACAACAAAATAAGACGTTTTGATTCAACGTTTTGAGCTTGTCTCATTCATTCAATGTAACGATCTTAACTGATTTATTCAATGTTTGAAACTGCATTCATTCATTCAATGAATCAATATACACTCACTCATTCATTCAAACAAGCGGTATTCATTAATTCATTGAATCCAGCTTATCCCATTGATTCAATGTCTACTCTTTAACGCTTTTATTCAATGAAACAAACTGCAATATTTCATTCATTCCAACAACAAAATAAGACGTTTTGATTCAACGTTTTGAGCTTTTCTCATTCATTCAATGTAACGAGCTTAACTGATTTATTCAATGTATGAAACTGCATTCATTCATTCAATGAATCAAACTACACTCACTCATTCATTGAAACAAGCGGTATTCATTCATTCATTGAATCCAGCTTATCCCATTGATTCAATGTCTACTCTTTAACGCTTTTATTCAATGAAACAAACTGTAATATTTCATTCATTCCAACAACAAAATAAGACGTTTTGATTCAACGTTTTGAGCTTGTCTCATTCATTCAATGTAACGATCTTAACTGATTTATTCAATGTATGAAACTGCATTCATTCATTCAATGAATCAAACTACACTCACTCATTTATTGAAACAAGCGGTATTCATTCATTCATTGAATCCAGCTTATCCCATTGATTCAATGTCTACACCTTAACGCCTTTATTCAATGAAAGAAACTGCAATAATTCATTTATTCCAACAACCAAATAAGACGTTTTGATTCAACGTTTTGAGCTTGTCTTATTCATTCAATGTAACGAGCTTAACTGATTTAATCAGTGTATGAATCTGCATTCGTTCATCCATTGAATCAAACTACACTCACTCATTCATTGAAACAAGCGGTATTCATTCATTCATTGAATCCAGCTTATTCCATTGATTCAATGTCTACACCTTAACGCCTTTATTCAATGAAACAAACTGCAATAATTCATTTATTCGAACAACAAAATAAGACGTTTTGATTCAACGTTTTGAGCTTGTCTCATTCATTCAATGTAACGATCTTAACTGATTTATTCAATGTATGAAACTGCATTCATTCATTCAATGAATCAATATACACTCACTCATTCATTGAAACAAGCGGTATTCATTAATTCATTGAATCCTGCTTATCCCATTGATTCAATGTCTACACCTTAACGCCTTTATTCAATGAAACAAACTGCAATAATTCATTTATTCCAAGAACAAAATAAGACGTTTTGATTCAACGTTTTGAGCTCGTCTCATTCATTCAATGTAACGAGCTTAACTGATTTATTCAATGTATGAACCTGCATTCATTCATTCAATGAATCAAACTACACTCACTCATTCAATGAAACAAGCGATATTCATTCATTCATTGAATCCAGCTTATCGCATTGATTCAATGACTACACCCTAACGCCTTTATTCAATGAAACAAACTGCAATAATTCATTCATTCCAACAACAAAGTAAGACGTTTTGATTCAACGTTTTGAGCTTGTCTCATTCATTCAACGTTACGATCTTAACTGATTTATTCAATGTATGAACCTGCATTCATTCATTCAATGAATCAAACTACACTCACTCATTCATTGAAACAAGCGGTATTCATTCATTCATTGAATCCAGCTTATCCCATTGATTCAATGTCTACACCTTAACGCCTTTATTCAATGAAACAAACTGCAATAATTATTTATTCCAAGAACAAAATAAGACGTTTTAATTCAACGTTTTGAGCTTGTCTCATTCATTCAACGTTACGATCTTAACTGATTTATTCAATGTATGAACCTGCATTCATTCATTCAATGAATCAAACTACACTCACTCATTCAATGAAACAAGCGGTATTCATTCATTCATTGTATCCAGCTTGTCGCATTGATTCAATGACTACACCCTAATGCCTTTATTCAATGAAACAAACTGCAATACTTCATTCATTCCAACAACAAAATAAGACGTTTTGATTCAACGTTTTGAGCTTGTCTCATTCATTCAACGTAACGATCTTAACTGATTTATTCAATGTAAGAACCTGCATTCATTCATTCAATGAATCCAACTACACTCACTCATTCATTGAAACAAGCGGTATTCATTCATTCATTGAATCCAGCTTATCCCATTGATTCAATATCTACACCTTAACGCCTTTATTCAATGAAACAAACTGCAATAATTCATTTATTCCAACAACAAAATAAGACGTTTTAATTCAACGTTTTGAGCTTGTCTCATTCATTCAATGTAACGAGCTTAACTGATTTATTCAATGTATGAAACTGCATTCATTCATTCAATGAATCAAACTACACTCACTCATTCATTGAAACAAGCGGTATTCATGCATTCATTGAATCCAGCTTATCCCATTGATTCAATGTCTACACCTTAACGCCTTTATTCAATGAGCAAACTGCAATAATTCATGCTTTCCAACAACAAAATAAGACGTTTTGATTCAACGTTTTGAGCTTGTCTCATTCATTCAATGTAACGAGCTTAACTGATTTATTCAATGTATGAAACTGCATTCATTCATTCAATGAATCCAACTACACTCACTCATTCATTGAAACAAGCGGTATCCATTCATTCATTGAATCCAGCTTATCCCATTGATTCTAAGTCTACACCTTAACGCCTTTATTGAATGAAACAAACTGCAATAATTCATTTATTCCAACAACAAAATAAGACGTTTTCATTCAACGTTTTGAGCTCGTCTCATTCATTCACTGTACCGAGCTTAACAGATTTATTTCATGTATGAAACTGCATTCATTCAAACATTGAATCCAGCTTATCCCATTCATTCAATGTCTACACCTTCACGCCTTCATTCATTCAAAGAACTAAATAAGACGTTCTGATTCAACGTTTTGAGCTTATCTCATTCATTAAATGTAACGAGCTTAACTGATTTATTCAATGTATGAAACTGCTTTAATTCATTCAATGAATCAAACTACACTCACTCATTCATTGAAACAAGTGTTATTCATTCATTCATTGAATCCAGCTTATCCCATTGATTCAATGTCTACTCTTTAACGCTTTTATTCAATGAAACAAACTGCAATATTTCATTCATTCCAACAACAAAATTAGACGTTTTCATTCAACGTTTTGAGCTTGTCTCATTCATTCAATGTAACGATCTTAACTGATTTATTCAATGTATGAAACTGCATTCATTCATTCAATGAATCAAACTACACGCACTCATTCATTGAAACAAGCGGTATTCATTCATTCATTGAATCCAGCTTATCCCATTGATTCAATGTCTACACCCTAACGCCTTTATTCAATTAAAGAAACTGCAATAATTCATTTATTCCAACAACCAAATAAGACGTTTTGATTCAACGTTTTGAGCTTGTCTTATTCATTCAATGTAACGAGCTTAACTGATTTAATCAGTGTATGAAACTGCATTCGTTCATTCATTGAATCGAACTACACTCACTCATTCATTGAAACAAGCGGTATTCATTCATTCATTGAATCCAGCTTATCCCATTGATTCAATGTCTACTCTTTAACGCTTTTATTGAATGAAACAAACTGCAATATTTCATTCATTCCAACAACAAAATAAGACGTTTTGATTCAACGTTTTGAGCTTGTCTCATTCATTCAATGTAACGATCTTAACTGATTTATTCAATGTATGAAACTGCATTCATTCATTCAATGAATCAAACTACACTCACTCATTCATTGAAACAAGCGGTATTCATTCATTCATTGAATCCAGCTTATCCCATTGATTCAATGTCTACACCTTAACGCCTTTATTCAATGAAACAAACTGCAATAATTCATTCATTCCAACAACAAAACTAGACGTTTTAATTCAACTTTTTGAGCTTGTCTCATTCATTCAATGTAACGAGCTTAACTGATTTATTCCATGTATGAAACTGCATTCATTCCTTCAATGAATCAAACTACACTCTCTCATTCAATGAAACAAGCGGTATTCATTCATTCATTGAATCCAGCTTATCACATTGATTCAATGACTACACCCTAACGTCTTTATTCAATGAAACAAACTGTAATAATTCATTCATTCCAACAACAAAATAAGACGTTTTGATTCAACGTTTTGAGCTTGTCTCATTCATTCAATGTAACGAGCTTAACTGATTTATTCAATGTATGAAACTGCATTCATTCATTCAATGAATCAAACTACACTCACTCATTCATTGAAACAAGCGGTATTCATTCATTCATTGAATCCAGCTTATCCCATTGATTCAATGTCTACACCTTAACGCCTTTATTCAATGAAAGAAACTGCAATAATTCATTTATTCCAACAACCAAATAAGACGTTTTGATTCAACGTTTTGAGCTTGTCTCATTCATTCAATGTAACGAGCTTAACTGATTTACTCAGTGTATGAAACTGCATTCGTTCATTCATTGAATCAAACTACACTCACTCATTCATTGAAACAAGCGGTATTCATTCATTCATTGACTCCAGCTTATCCCATTGATTCAATGTCTACACCTTAACGCCTTTATTCAATGAAAGAAACTGCAATAATTCATTTATTGCAACAACCAAATAAGACGTTTTGATTCAACGTTTTGAGCTTGTCTTATTCATTCAATGTAACGAGCTTAACTGATTTAATCAGTGTATGAAACTGCATTCGTTCATTCATTGAATCAAACTACACTCACTCATTCATTGAAACAAGCGGTATTCATTCATTCATTGAATCCAGCTTATTCCATTGATTCAATGTCTACACCTTAACGCCTTTATTCAATGAAACAAACTGCAATAATTCATTTATTCCAACAACAAAATAAGACGTTTTGATTCAACGTTTTGAGCTTGTCTTATTCATTCAATGTAACGAGCTTAACTGATTTAATCAGTGTATGAAACTGCATTCGTTCATTCATTGAATCAAACTACACTCACTCATTCATTGAAACAAGCGGTATTCATTCATTCATTGAATCCAGTTTATTCCATTGATTCAATATCTACACCTTAACGCCTTTATTCAATGAAACAAACTGCAATGATTCATTTATTCCAACAACAAAATAAGACGTTTTGATTCAACGTTTTGAGCTTGTCTCATTCATTCAATGTAACGATCTTAACTGATTTATTCAATGTATGAAACTGCATTCATTCATTCAATGAATCAATATACACTCACTCATTCATTCAAACAAGCGGTATTCATTAATTCATTGAATCCAGCTTATCCCATTGATTCAATGTCTACTCTTTAACGCTTTTATTCAATGAAACAAACTGCAATATTTCATTCATTCCAACAACAAAATAAGACGTTTTGATTCAACGTTTTGAGCTTTTCTCATTCATTCAATGTAACGAGCTTAACTGATTTATTCAATGTATGAAACTGCATTCATTCATTCAATGAATCAAACTACACTCACTCATTCATTGAAACAAGCGGTATTCATTCATTCATTGAATCCAGCTTATCCCATTGATTCAATGTCTACTCTTTAACGCTTTTATTCAATGAAACAAACTGTAATATTTCATTCATTCCAACAACAAAATAAGACGTTTTGATTCAACGTTTTGAGCTTGTCTCATTCATTCAATGTAACGATCTTAACTGATTTATTCAATGTATGAAACTGCATTCATTCATTCAATGAATCAAACTACACTCACTCATTCATTGAAACAAGCGGTATTCATTCATTCATTGAATCCAGCTTATCCCATTGATTCAATGTCTACACCTTAACGCCTTTATTCAATGAAAGAAACTGCAATAATTCATTTATTCCAACAACCAAATAAGACGTTTTGATTCAACGTTTTGAGCTTGTCTTATTCATTCAATGTAACGAGCTTAACTGATTTAATCAGTGTATGAAACTGCATTCGTTCATTCATTGAATCAAACTACTCTCACTCATTCATTGAAACAAGCGGTATTCATTCATTCATTGAATCCAGCTTATTCCATTGATTCAATGTCTACACCTTAACGCCTTTATTCAATGAAACAAACTGCAATAATTCATTTATTCCAAGAACAAAATAAGACGTTTTAATTCAATGTTTTGAGCTCGTCTCATTCATTCAATGTAACGAGCTTAACTGATTTATTCAATGTATGAACCTGCATTCATTCATTCAATGAATCAAACTACACTCACTCATTCAATGAAACAAGCGATATTCATTCATTCATTGAATCCAGCTTATCGCATTGATTCAATGACTACACCCTAACGCCTTTATTCAATGAAACAAACTGCAATAATTCATTTATTCCAACAACCAAATAAGACGTTTTGATTCAACGTTTTGAGCTTGTCTTATTCATTCAATGTAACGAGCTTAACTGATTTAATCAGTGTATGAAACTGCATTCGTTCATCCATTGAATCAAACTACACTCACTCATTCATTGAAACAAGCGGTATTCATTCATTCATTGAATCCAGCTTATTCCATTGATTCAATGTCTACACCTTAACGCCTTTATTCAATGAAACAAACTGCAATAATTCATTTATTCGAACAACAAAATAAGACGTTTTGATTCAACGTTTTGAGCTTGTCTCATTCATTCAATGTAACGATCTTAACTGATTTATTCAATGTATGAAACTGCATTCATTCATTCAATGAATCAATATACACTCACTCATTCATTGAAACAAGCGGTATTCATTCATTCATTGAATCCAGCTTATTCCATTGATTCAATGTCTACACCTTAACGCCTTTATTCAATGAAACAAACTGCAATAATTCATGCTTTCCAACAACAAAATAAGACGTTTTGATTCAACGTTTTGAGCTTGTCTCATTCATTCAATGTAACGAGCTTAACTGATTTATTCAATGTATGAAACTGCATTCATTCATTCAATGAATCCAACTACACTCACTCATTCATTCAAACAAGCGGTATCCATTCATTCATTGAATCCAGCTTATCCCATTGATTCTAAGTCTACACCTTAACGCCTTGATTGAATGAAACAAACTGCAATAATTCATTTATTCCAACAACAAAATAAGACGTTTTCATTCAACGTTTTGAGCTCGTCTCATTCATTCACTGTACCGAGCTTAACAGATTTATTTCATGTATGAAACTGCATTCATTCATACATTGAATCCAGCTTATCCCATTCATTCAATGTCTACACCTTCACGCCTTCATTCATTCAAAGAACTAAATAAGACGTTCTGATTCAACGTTTTGAGCTTATCTCATTCATTAAATGTAACGAGCTTAACTGATTTATTCAATGTATGAAACTGCTTTAATTCATTCAATGAATCAAACTACACTCACTCATTCATTGAAACAAGTGTTATTCATTCATTCATTGAATCCAGCTTATCCCATTGATTCAATGTCTACTCTTTAACGCTTTTATTCAATGAAACAAACTGCAATATTTCATTCATTCCAACAACAAAATTAGACGTTTTCATTCAACGTTTTGAGCTTGTCTCATTCATTCAATGTAACGATCTTAACTGATTTATTCAATGTATGAAACTGCATTCATTCATTCAATGAATCAAACTACACGCACTCATTCATTGAAACAAGCGGTATTCATTCATTCATTGAATCCAGCTTATCCCATTGATTCAATGTCTACACCCTAACGCCTTTATTCAATTAAAGAAACTGCAATAATTCATTTATTCCAACAACCAAATAAGACGTTTTGATTCAACGTTTTGAGCTTGTCTTATTCATTCAATGTAACGAGCTTAACTGATTTAATCAGTGTATGAAACTGCATTCGTTCATTCATTGAATCGAACTACACTCACTCATTCATTGAAACAAGCGGTATTCATTCATTCATTGAATCCAGCTTATCCCATTGATTCAATGTCTACTCTTTAACGCTTTTATTGAATGAAACAAACTGCAATATTTCATTCATTCCAACAACAAAATAAGACGTTTTGATTCAACGTTTTGAGCTTGTCTCATTCATTCAATGTAACGATCTTAACTGATTTATTCAATGTATGAAACTGCATTCATTCATTCAATGAATCAAACTACACTCACTCATTCATTGAAACAAGCGGTATTCATTCATTCATTGAATCCAGCTTATCCCATTGATTCAATGTCTACACCTTAACGCCTTTATTCAATGAAACAAACTGCAATAATTCATTCATTCCAACAACAAAACTAGACGTTTTAATTCAACTTTTTGAGCTTGTCTCATTCATTCAATGTAACGAGCTTAACTGATTTATTCAATGTATGAAACTGCATTCATTCATTCAATGAATCAAACTACACTCTCTCATTCAATGAAACAAGCGGTATTCATTCATTCATTGAATCCAGCTTATCACATTGATTCAATGACTACACCCTAACGTCTTTATTCAATGAAACAAACTGCAATAATTCATTCATTCCAACAACAAAATAAGACGTTTTGATTCAACGTTTTGAGCTTGTCTCATTCATTCAATGTAACGATCTTAACTGATTTATTCAATGTATGAAACTGCATTCATTCATTCAATGAATCAAACTACACTCACTCATTCATTGAAACAAGCGGTATTCATTCATTCATTGAATCCAGCTTATCCCATTGATTCAATGTCTACACCTTAACGCCTTTATTCAATGAAAGAAACTGCAATAATTCATTTATTCCAACAACCAAATAAGACGTTTTGATTCAACGTTTTGAGCTTGTCTTATTCAGTCAATGTAACGAGCTTAACTGATTTAATCAGTGTATGAAACTGCATTCGTTCATTCAATGAATCAAACTACACTCACTCATTCATTGAAACAAGCGGTATTCATTCATTCATTGAATCCAGCTTATCCCATTGATTCAATGTCTACACCTTAACGCCTTTATTCAATGAAAGAAACTGCAATAATTCATTTATTCCAACAACCAAATAAGACGTTTTGATTCAACGTTTTGAGCTTGTCTTATTCATTCAATGTAACGAGCTTAACTGATTTAATCAGTGTATGAAACTGCATTCGTTCATTCATTGAATCAAACTACACTCACTCATTCATTGAAAGAAGCGGTATTCATTCATTCATTGAATCCAGCTTATCGCATTGATTCAATGACTACACCCTAACGCCTTTATTCAATGAAACAAACTGCAATAATTCATTTATTCCAACAACCAAATAAGACGTTTTGATTCAACGTTTTGAGCTTGTCTTATTCATTCAATGTAACGAGCTTAACTGATTTATTCAATGTATGAAACTGCATTCATTCATTCAATGAATCAAACTACACTCACTCATTCATTGAAACAAGCGGTATTCATTCATTCATTGAATCCAGCTTATCCCATTGATTCCATGTCTACACCTTAACGCCTTTATTCAATGAAACAAACTGCAATAATTCATTTATTCCAACAACAAAATAAGACGTTTTGATTCAACGTTTTGAGCTTTTCTCATTCATTCAATGTAACGAGCTTAACTGATTTATTCAATGTATGAAACTGCATTCATTCATTCAATGAATCAAACTACACTCACTCATTCATTGAAACAAGCGGTATTCATTCATTCATTGAATCCAGCTTATCCCATTGATTCAATGTCTACACCTTAACGCCTTTATTCAATGAAACATACTGCAATAATTCATTCATTCCAACAACAAAATAAGACGTTTTCATTCAACGTTTTGAGCTCGTCTCATTCATTCACTGTACCGAGCTTAACAGATTTATTTCATGTATGAAACTGCATTCATTCATACATTGAATCCAGCTTATCCCATTGATTCAATGTCTACACCTTAACGCCTTTATTCAATGAAACAAACTGCAATAATTCATTTATTCCAAGAACAAAATAAGACGTTTTGATTCAACGTTTTGAGCTTGTCTCATTCATTCAATGTAACGAGCTTAACTGATTTATTTCATGTATGAAACTGCATTCATTCATACATTGAATCCAGCTTATCCCATTGATTCAATGTCTACACCTTAACGCCTTTATTCAATGAAACAAACTGCAATAATTCATCTTATTCCAAGAACAAAATAAGACGTTTTAATTCAACTTTTTGAGCTTGTCTCATTCATTCAATGTAACGAGCTTAACTGATTTATTCCATGTATGAAACTGCATTCATTCATTCAATGAATCAAACTACACTCACTCATTCAATGAAACAAGCGGTATTCATTCATTGAATCCAGCTTATCGCATTGATTCAATGACTACACCCTAACGTCTTTATTCAATGAAACAAACTGCAATAATTCATTCATTCCAACAACAAAATAAGACGTTTTGATTCAACGTTTTGAGCTTGTCTCATTCATTCAACGTAACGAGCTTAACTGATTTATTCAATGTATGAAACTGCATTCATTCATTCAATGAATCAAACTACACTCACTCATTCAATGAAACAAGCGGTATTCATTCATTCATTGAATCCAGCTTGTCGCATTGATTCAATGTCTACACCTTAACGCCTTTATTCAATGAAAGAAACTGCAATAATTCATTTATTCCAACAACCAAATAAGACGTTTTGATTCAACGTTTTGAGCTTGTCTTATTCATTCAATGTAACGAGCTTAACTGATTTAATCAGTGTATGAAACTGCATTCGTTCATTCATTGAATCAAACTACACTCACTCATTCATTGATACAAGCGGTATTCGTTCATTCATTGAATCCAGCTTATTCCATTGATTCAATGTCTACACCTTAACGCCTTTATTCAATGAAACATACTGCAATAATTCATTCATTCCAACAACAAAATAAGACGTTTTGATTCAACGTTTTGAGCTTGTCTCATTCATTCAACGTAACGAGCTTAACTGATTTATTCAATGTATGAAACTGCATTCATTAATTCAATGAATCAAACGACACTCACTCATTCAATGAAACAAGCGGTATTCATTCATTCATTGAATCCAGCTTGTCGCATTGATTCAATGACTACACCCTAAAGCCTTTATTCAATGAAACAAACTGCAATACTTCATTCATTCCAACAACAAAATAAGACGTTTTGATTCAACGTTTTGAGCTTGTCTCATTCATTCAACGTAACGATCTTAACTGATTTATTCAATGTATGAACCTGCATTCATTCATTCAATGAATCAAACTACACTCACTCATTCAATGAAACAAGCGGTATTCATTCATTCATTGAATCCCGCTTGTCGCATTGATTCAATGACTACACCCTAACGCCTTTATTCAATGAAACAAACTGCAATTCTTCATTCATTCCAACAACAAAATAAGACGTTTTGATTCAACGTTTTGAGCTTGTCTCATTCATTCAACGTAACGATCTTAACTGATTTATTCAATGTATGAACCTGCATTCATTCATTCAATGAATCCAACTACACTCACTCATTCATTGAAACAAGCGGTATTCATTCATTCATTGAATCCAGCTTATCCCATTGATTCAATGTCTACACCTTAACGCCTTTATTCAATGAAACAAACTGCAATAATTCATGCTTTCCAACAACAAAATAAGACGTTTTGATTCAACGTTTTGAGCTTGTCTCATTCATTCAATGTAACGAGCTTAACTGATTTATTCAATGTATGAAACTGCATTCATTCATTCAATGAATCCAACTACACTCACTCATTCATTGAAACAAGCGGTATTCATTCATTCATTGAATCCAGCTTATCCCATTGATTCCATGTCTACACCTTAACGCCTTTATTCAATGAAACATACTGCAATAATTCATTCATTCCAACAACAAAATAAGACGTTTTCATTCAACGTTTTGAGCTCGTCTCATTCATTCACTGTACCGAGCTAAACAGATTTATTTCATGTATGAAACTGCATTCATTCATACATTGAATCCAGTTTATCCCATTCATTCAATGTCTACACCTTAACGCCTTCATTCATTCAAAGAACTAAATAAGACGTTTTGATTCAACGTTTTGAGCTTATCTCATTCATTCAATGTAACGAGCTTAACTGATTTATTCAATGTATGAAACTGCTTTAATTCATTCAATGAATCAAACTACACTCACGCATTCATTGAAACAAGTGTTGTTCATTCATTCATTGAATCCAGCTTATCCCATTGATTCAATGTCTACCCCTTAACGCTTTTATTCAATGAAAAAAACTGCAATATTTCATTCATTCCAACAACAAAATAAGACGTTTTCATTCAACGTTTTGAGCTTGTCTCATTCATTCAATGTAACGAGTTTAACTGATTTATTCAATGTATGAAACTGCATTCATTCATTCAATGAATCAAACTACACTCACTCATTCATTAAAACAAGCGGTATTCATTCATTCATTGAATCCAGCTTATTCCATTGATTCAATGTCTACACCTTAACGCCTTTATTCAATGAAACAAACTGCAATAATTCATTTATTCCAACAACAAAATAAGACGTTTTGATTCAACGTTTTGAGCTTGTCTCATTCATTCAATGTAACAATCTTAACTGATTTATTCAATGTATGAAACTGCATTCATTCATTCAATGAATCAATCTACACTCACTCATTCATTGAAACAAGCGGTATTCATTCATTCATTGAATCCAGCTTATCCCATTGATTCAATGTCTACACCTTAACGCCTTTATTGAATGAAACAAACTACAATAATTCATTTATTCCAACAACAAAATAAGACGTTTTGATTCAACGTTTTGAGCTTGTCTCATTCATTCAATGTAACGAGCTTAACAGATTTATTTCATGTATGAAACTGCATTCATTCATACATTGAATCCAGCTTATCCCATTCATTCAATGTCTACACCTTAACGCCTTCATTCATTCAAAGAACTAAATAAGACGTTTTGATTCAACGTTTTGAGCTTATCTCATTCATTCAATGTAACGAGCTTAACTGATTTATTCAATGTATGAAACTGCTTTAATTCATTCAATGAATTAAACTACACTCACTCATTCATTGAAACAAATGTTGTTCATTCATTCATTGAATCCAGCTTATCCCATTGATTCAATGTCTACTGTTTAACGCTTTTATTCAATGAAACAAACTGTAATATTTCATTCATTCCAACAACAAAATAAGACGTTTTGATTCAACGTTTTGAGCTTGTCTCATTCATTCAATGTAACGATCTTAACTGATTTATTCAATGTATGAAACTGCATTCATTCATTCAATGAATCAAACTACACTCACTCATTCATTGAAACAAGCGGTATTCATTCATTCATTGAATCCAGCTTATCCCATTGATTCAATGTCTACACCTTAACGCCTTTATTCAATGAAACAAACTGCAACAATTCATTTATTCCAACAACCAAATAAGACGTTTTGATTCAACGTTTTGAGCTTTTCTTATTCATTCAATGTAACGAGCTTAACTGATTTATTCAATGTATGAAACTGCATTCATTCATTCAATGAATCAAACTACACTCACTGATTCATTGAAACAAGCGGTATTCATTCATTCATTGAATCCAGCTTATCCCATTGATTCAATGACTACACCCTAACGTCTTTATTCAATGAAACAAACTGCAATAATTCATTCATTCCAACAACAAAATAAGACGTTTTGATTCAACGTTTTGAGCTTGTCTCATTTATTCAACGTAACGAGCTTAACTGATTTATTCCATGAATGAAACTGCATTCATTCATTCAATGAATCAAACTACACTCACTCATTCAATGAAACAAGCGGTATTCATTCATTCATTGAATCCAGCTTGTCGCATTGATTCAATGACTACACCCTAACGCCTTTATTCAATGAAACAAACTGCAATACTTCATTCATTCCAACAACAAAATAAGACGTTTTGATTCAACGTTTTGAGCTTGTCTCATTCATTCAACGTAAGGATCTTAACTGATTTATTCAATGTATGAACCTGCATTCATTCATTCAATGAATCCAACTACACTCACTCATTCATTGAAACAAGCGGTATTCATTCATTCATTGAATCCAGCTTATCCCATTGATTCAATGTCTACACCTTAACGCCTTTATTCAATGAACCAAACTGCAATAATTCATTTATTCCAACAACAAAGTAAGACGTTTTGATTCAACGTTTTGAGCTTGTCTCATTCATTCAATGTAACGAGCTTAACTGATTTATTCAAAGTATGAAACTGCATTCATTCATTCAATGAATCCAACTACACTCACTCATTCATTGAAACAAGCGGTATTCATTCATTCATTGAATCCAGCTTATCCCATTGATTCCATGTCTACACCTTAACGCCTTTATTGAATGAAACAAACTGTAATAAATCATTTATTCCAACAACAAAATAAGACGTTTTGATTCAACGTTTTGAGCTCGTCTCATTCATTCAATGTAACGAGCTTAACTGATTTAATCAGTGTATGAAAATGCATTCGTTCATTCATTGAATCAAACTACACTCACTCATTCATTGAAACAAGCGGTATTCATTCAATCATTGAATCCTGCTTATCCCATTGATTCAATGTCTACTCTTTAACGCTTTTATTCAATGAAACAAACTGCAATATTTCATTCATTCCAACAACAAAATAAGACGTTTTGATTCAACGTTTTGAGCTTGTCTCATTCATTCAATGTAACGAGTTTAACTGATTTATTCAATGTATGAAACTGCATTCATTCATTCAATGAATCAAACTACACTCACTCATTCATTGGAACAAGCGGTATTCATTCATTCATTGAATCCAGCTTATCCCATTGATTCAATGTCTACTCTTTAACGCTTTTATTCAATGAAACAAACTGCAATATTTCATTCATTCCAACAACAAAATAAGACGTTTTGATTCAACGTTTTGAGCTTGTCTCATTCATTCAATGTAACGAGCTTAACTGATTTATTCAATGTATGAAACTGCATTCATTCATTCAATGAATCAAACTACACTCACTCATTCAATGAAACAAGCGGTATTCATTCATTCATTGAATCCAGCTTATCCCATTGATTCTATGTCTACACCTTAACGCCTTTATTCAATGAAAGAAACTGCAATAATTCATTTATTCCAACAACCAAATAAGACGTTTTGATTCAACGTTTTGAGCTTGTCTCATTCATTCAATGTAATGAGCTTAACTGATTTACTCAGTGTATGAAACTGCATTCGTTCATTCATTGAATCAAACTACACTCACTCATTCATTGAAACAAGCGGTATTCATTCATTCATTGAATCCAGCTTATCCCATTGATTCAATGTCTACTCTTTAACGCTTTTATTCAATGAAACAAACTGCAATATTTCATTCATTCCAACAACAAAATAAGACGTTTTGATTCAACGTTTTGATCTTGTCTCATTCATTCAATGTAACGAGTTTAACTGATTTATTCAATGTATAAAACTGCATTCATTCATTCAATGAATCAAACTACACTCACTCATTCATTGAAACAAGCGGTATTCATTCATTCATTGAATCCAGCTTATCCCATTGATTCAATGTCTACACCTTAACGCCTTTATTGAATGAAACAAACTGCAATAATTCATTTATTCCAACAACAAAATAAGACGTTTTGATTCAACGTTTTGAGCTTTTCTCATTCATTCAATGTAACGAGCTTAACTGATTTATTCAATGTATGAAACTGCATTCATTCATTCAATGAATCAAACTACACTCACTCATTCATTGAAACAAGCGGTATTCATTCATTCATTGAATCCAGCTTATCCCATTGATTCAATGTCTACACCTTAACGCCTTTATTGAATGAAACAAACTGCAATAATTCATTTATTCCAAAAACAAAATAAGACGTTTTCATTCAACGGTTTGAGCTTTTCTCATTCATTCAATGTAACGAGCTTAACTGATTTATTCAATGTATGAAACTGCATTCATTCATACATTGAATCCAGCTTATCCCATTGATTCAATGTCTACACGTTAACGCCTTTATTCAATGAAACAAACTGCAATAATTCATTTATTCCAAGAACAAAATAAGACGTTTTGATTCAACGTTTTGAGCTTGTCTCATTCATTCAATGTAACGAGCTTAACTGATTTATTTCATGTATGAAACTGCATTCATTCATACATTGAATCCAGCTTATCCCATTGATTCAATGTCTACACCTTAACGCCTTTATTCAATGAAACAAACTGCAATAATTCATTTATTCCAAGAACAAAATAAGACGTTTTAATTCAACTTTTTGAGCTTGTCTCATTCATTCAATGTAACGAGCTTAACTGATTTATTCCATGTATGAAACTGCATTCATTCATTCAATGAATCAAACTACACTCACTCATTCAATGAAACAAGCGGTATTCATTCATTGAATCCAGCTTATCGCATTGATTCAATGACTACACCCTAACGTCTTTATTCAATGAAACAAACTGCAATAATTCATTCATTCCAACAACAAAATAAGACGTTTTGATTCAACGTTTTGAGCTTGTCTCATTCATTCAACGTAACGAGCTTAACTGATTTATTCAATGTATGAAACTGCATTCATTCATTCAATGAATCAAACTACACTCACTCATTCAATGAAACAAGCGGTATTCATTCATTCATTGAATCCCGCTTGTCGCATTGATTCAATGACTACACCCTAACGCCTTTATTCAATGAAACAAACTGCAATAATTCATTCATTCCAACAACAAAATAAGACGTTTTGATTCAACGTTTTGAGCTTGTCTCATTCATTCAACGTAACGATCTTAACTGATTTATTCAATGTATGAACCTGCATTCATTCATTCAATGAATCCAACTACACTCACTCATTCATTGAAACAAGCAGTATTCATTCATTCATTGAATCCAGCTTATCCCATTGATTCAATGTCTACACCTTAACCCCTTTATTCAATGAAACAAACTGCGATAATTCATGCTTTCCAACAACAAAATAAGACGTTTTGATTCAACGTTTTGAGCTTGTCTCATTCATTCAATGTAACGAGCTTAACTGATTTATTCAATGTATGAAACTGCATTCATTCATTCAATGAATCCAACTACACTCACTCATTCATTGAAACAAGCGGTATTCATTCATTCATTGAATCCAGCTTATCCCATTGATTCCATGTCTACACCTTAACGCCTTTATTCAATGAAACATACTGCAATAATTCATTCATTCCAACAACAAAATAAGACGTTTTCATTCAACGTTTTGAGCTCGTCTCATTCATTCACTGTACCGAGCTAAACAGATTTATTTCATGTATGAAACTGCATTCATTCATACATTGAATCCAGTTTATCCCATTCATTCAATGTCTACACCTTAACGCCTTCATTCATTCAAAGAACTAAATAAGACGTTTTGATTCAACGTTTTGAGCTTATCTCATTCATTCGATGTAACGAGCTTAACTGATTTATTCAATGTATGAAACTGCTTTAATTCATTCAATGAATCAAACTACACTCACGCATTCATTGAAACAAGTGTTGTTCATTCATTCATTGAATCCAGCTTATCCCATTGATTCAATGTCTACTCTTTAACGCTTTTATTCAATGAAACAAACTGCAATATTTCATTCATTCCAACAACAAAATAAGACGTTTTGATTCAACGTTTTGAGCTTGTCTCATTCATTCAATGTAACGATCTTAACTGATTTATTCAATGTATGAAACTGCATTCATTCATTCAATGAATCAAACTACACTCACTCATTCATTGAAACAAGCGGTATTCATTCATTCATTGAATCCAACTTATCCCATTGATTCAATGTCTACACCTTAACGCCTTTATTCAATGAAAGAAACTGCAATAATTCATTTATTCCAACAACAAAATAAGACGTTTTGATTCAACGTTTTGAGCTTGTCTCATTCATTCAATGTAACGAGCTTAACAGATTTATTTCATGTATGAAACTGCATTCATTCATACATTGAATCCAGCTTATCCCATTCATTCAATGTCTACACCTTAACGCCTTCATTCATTCAAAGAACTAAATAAGACGTTTTGATTCAACGTTTTGAGCTTATCTCATTCATTCAATGTAACGAGCTTAACTGATTTATTCAATGTATGAAACTGCTTTAATTCATTCAATGAATTAAACTACACTCACTCATTCATTGAAACAAATGTTGTTCATTCATTCATTGAATCCAGCTTATCCCATTGATTCAATGTCTACTGTTTAACGCTTTTATTCAATGAAACAAACTGTAATATTTCATTCATTCCAACAACAAAATAAGACGTTTTGATTCAACGTTTTGAGCTTGTCTCATTCATTCAATGTAACGATCTTAACTGATTTATTCAATGTATGAAACTGCATTCATTCATTCAATGAATCAAACTACACTCACTCATTCATTGAAACAAGCGGTATTCATTCATTCATTGAATCCAGCTTATCCCATTGATTCAATGTCTACACCTTAACGCCTTTATTCAATGAAACAAACTGCAACAATTCATTTATTCCAACAACCAAATAAGACGTTTTGATTCAACGTTTTGAGCTTTTCTTATTCATTCAATGTAACGAGCTTAACTGATTTAATCAGTGTATGAAACTGCATTCATTATTTCAATGAATCAAACTACACTCACTCATTCATTGAAACAAGCGGTATTCATTCATTCATTGAATCCAGCTTATCCCATTGATTCAATGTCTACTCTTTAACGCTTTTATTCAATGAAACAAACTGCAATAATTCATTTATTCCAACAACAAAATAAGACGTTTTGATTCAACGTTTTGAGCTTGTCTCATTCATTCAATGTAACGAGTTTAACTGATTTATTCAACGTATGAAACTGCATTCATTCATTCAATGAATCAAACTACACTCACTCATTCATTGGAACAAGCGGTATTCATTCAATCATTGAATCCTGCTTATCCCATTGATTCAATGTCTACACCTTAACGCCTTTATTGAATGAAACAAACTGCAATCAATCATTCATTCCAAGAACAAAATACGACGTTTTGATTCAACGTTTTGAGCTTGTCTCATTCATTCAATGTAACGAGCTTAACTGATTTATTCAATGTATGAAACTGCATTCATTCATTCAATGAATCAAACTACACTCACTGATTCATTGAAACAAGCGGTATTCATTCATTCATTGAATCCAGCTTATCCCATTGATTCAATGTCTACACGTTAACGCCTTTATTCAATGAAACAAACTGCAATAATTCATTTATTCCAAGATCAAAATAAGACGTTTTAATTCAACTTTTTGAGCTTGTCTCATTCATTCAATGTAACGAGCTTAACTGATTTATTCCATGTATGAAACTGCATTCATTCATTCAATGAATCAAACTACACTCACTCATTCAATGAAACAAGCGGTATTCATTCATTCATTGAATCCAGCTTATCCCATTGATTCAATGACTACACCCTAACGTCTTTATTCAATGAAACAAACTGCAATAATTCATTCATTCCAACAACAAAATAAGACGTTTTGATTCAACGTTTTGAGCTTGTCTCATTATTCAACGTAACGAGCTTAACTGATTTATTCCATGAATGAAACTGCATTCATTCATTCAATGAATAAAACTACACCACTCATTCAATGAAACAAGCGGTATTCATTCATTCATTGAATCCAGCTTGTCGCATTGATTCAATGACTACACCCTAACGCCTTTATTCAATGAAACAAACTGCAATACTTCATTCATTCCAACAACAAAATAAGACGTTTTGATTCAACGTTTTGAGCTTGTCTCATTCATTCAACGTAAGGATCTTAACTGATTTATTCAATGTATGAACCTGCATTCATTCATTCAATGAATCCAACTACACTCACTCATTCATTGAAACAAGCGGTATTCATTCATTCATTGAATCCAGCTTATCCCATTGATTCAATGTCTACACCTTAACGCCTTTATTCAATGAACCAAACTGCAATATTTCATTCATTCCAACAACAAAATAAGACCTTTTGATTCAACGTTTTGAGCTTGTCTCATTCATTCAATGTAACGAGTTTAACTGATTTATTCAATGTATGAAACTGCATTCATTCATTCAATGAATCAAACTACACTCACTCATTCATTGGAACAAGCGGTATTCATTCAATCATTGAATCCAGCTTATCCCATTGATTCAATGTCTACTCTTTAACGCTTTTATTCAATGAAACAAACTGCAATATTTCATTCATTCCAACAACAAAATAAGACGTTTTGATTCAACGTTTTGAGCTTGTCTCATTCATTCAATGTAACGAGCTTAACTGATTTATTCAATGTATGAAACTGCATTCATTCATTCAATGAATCAAACTACACTCACTCATTCATTGAAACAAGCGGTATTCATTCATTCATTGAATCCAGCTTATCCCATTGATTCAATGTCTACACCTTAACGCCTTTATTCAATGAAAGAAACTGCAATAATTCATTTATTCCAAGAACCAAATAAGACGTTTTGATTCAACGTTTTGAGCTCGTCTCATTCATTCAATGTAATGAGCTTAACTGATTTACTCAGTGTATGAAACTGCATTCGTTCATTCATTGAATCAAACTACACTCACTCATTCATTGAAACAAGCGGTATTCATTCATTCATTGAATCCAGCTTATCCCATTGATTCAATGTCTACTCTTTAACGCTTTTATTCAATGAAACAAACTGCAATATTTCATTCATTCCAACAACAAAATAAGACGTTTTGATTCAACGTTTTGATCTTGTCTCATTCATTCAATTTAACGAGTTTAACTGATTTATTCAATGTATAAAACTGCATTCATTCATTCAATGAATCAAACTACACTCACTCATTCATTGAAACAAGCGGTATTCATTCAATCATTGAATCCTGCTTATCCCATTGATTCAATGTCTACTCTTTAACGCTTTTATTCAATGAAACAAACTGCAATATTTCATTCATTCCAACAACAAAATAAGACGTTTTGATTCAACGTTTTGAGCTTGTCTCATTCATTCAATGTAACGAGTTTAACTGATTTATTCAATGTATGAAACTGCATTCATTCATTCAATGATTCAAACTACACTCACTCATTCATTGAAACAAGCGGTATTTATTCATTCATTGAATCCAGCTTATCCCATTGATTCAATGTCTACTCTTTACCGCTTTTATTCAATGAAACAAACTGCAATATTTCATTCATTCCAACAAAATAAGACGTTTTGATTCAACGTTTTGATCTTGTCTCATTCATTCAATGTAACGAGTTTAACTGATTTATTCAATGTATAAAACTGCATTCATTCATTCAATGAATCAAACTACACTCACTCATTCATTGAAACAAGCGGTATTCATTCAATCATTGAATCCTGCTTATCCCATTGATTCAATGTCTACTCTTTAACGCTTTTATTCAATGAAACAAACTGCAATATTTCATTCATTCCAACAACAAAATAAGACGTTTTGATTCAACGTTTTGATCTTGTCTCATTCATTCAATGTAACGAGTTTAACTGATTTATTCAATGTATAAAACTGCATTCATTCATTCAATGAATCAAACTACACTCACTCATTCAATGAAACAAGCGGTATTCATTCATTCATTGAATCCAGCTCGTCGCATTGATTCAATGACTACACCCTAACGCCTTTATTCAATGAAACAAACTGCAATACTTCATTCATTCCAACAACAAAATAAGACGTTTTGATTCAACGTTTTGAGCTTGTCTCATTCATTCAACGTAACGATCTTAACTGATTTATTCAATGTATGAACCTGCATTCATTCATTCAATGAATCCAACTACACTCACTCATTCATTGAAACAAGCGGTATTCATTCATTCATTGAATCCAGCTTATCCCATTGATTCAATGTCTACACCTTAACGCCTTTATTCAATGAAACAAACTGCAATAATTCATGCTTTCCAACAACAAAGTAAGACGTTTTGATTCAACGATTTGAGCTCGTCTCATTCATTCAATGTAACGAGCTTAACTGATTTATTCAATGTATGAAACAGCAGTCATTCATCCAATGAATCCAACTACACTCACTCATTCATTGAAACAAGCGGTATTCATTCATTCATTGAATCCAGCTTATCCCATTGATTCCATGTCTACACCTTAACGCCTTTATTGAATGAAACATACTGCAATAATTCATTTATTCCAACAACAAAATAAGACGTTTTGATTCAACGTTTTGAGCTTGTCTCATTCATTCAATGTAACGAGCTTAACTGATTTATTCAATGTATGAAACTGCATTCATTCATTCAATGAATCAAACTACAGGCACTCATTCATTGAAACAAGCGGTATTCAAACATTCATTGAATCCAGCTTATCCCATTGATTCAATGTCTACACCTTAACGCCTTTATTCAATGAAACAAACTGCAATAATTCAGTTATTCCAAGAACAAAATAAGACGTTTTAATTCAACGTTTTGAGCTTGTCTCATTCATTCAATGTAACGAGCTTAACTGATTTATTCAATGTATGAAACTGCATTCATTCAATCAATGAATCCAACTACACTCACTCATTCATTGAAACAAGCGGTATTCATTCATTCATTGAATCCAGCTTATCCCATTGATTCAATGTCTACACCTTAACGCCTTTATTCAATGAAACAAACTGCAATAATTTATTTATTCCAAGAACAAAATAAGACGTTTTAATTCAACGTTTTGAGCTTGTCTCATTCATTCAACGTAACGAGCTTAACTGATTTATTCCATGTATGAAACTGCATTCATTCATTCAATGAATCAAACTACACTCACTCATTCAATGAAACAAGCGGTATTCATTCATTCATTGAATCCAGCTTATCCCATTGATTCAATGTCTACACCTTAACGCCTTTATTCAATGAAACAAACTGCAATAATTCATGCTTTCCAACAACAAAATAAGACGTTTTGATTCAACGTTTTGAGCTTGTCTCATTCATTCAATGTAACGAGCTTAACTGATTTATTCAATGTATGAAACTGCATTCATTCATTCAATGAATCAAACTACACTCACTCATCATTGAAACAAGCGGTATTCATTCATTCATTGAATCCAGCTTATCGCATTGATTCAATGACTACACCCTAACGCCTTTATTCAATGAAACAAACTGCAATAATTCATGATTTCCAACAACAAAATAAGACGTTTTGATTCAACGTTTTGAGCTTGTCTCATTTATTCAACGTAACGAGCTTAACTGATTTATTCCATGAATGAAACTGCATTCATTCATTCAATAAATAAAACTACACTCACTCATTCAATGAAACAAGCGGTATTCATTCATTCATTGAATCCAGCTTGTCGCATTGATTCAATGACTACACCCTAACGCCTTTATTCAATGAAACAAACTGCAATACTTCATTCATTCCAACAACAAAATAAGACGTTTTGATTCAACGTTTTGAGCTTGTCTCATTCATTCAACGTAACGATCTTAACTGATTTATTCAATGTATAAACCTGCATTCATTCATTCAATGAATCCAACTACACTCACTCATTCATTGAAACAAGCGGTATTCATTCATTCATTGAATCCAGCTTATCCCATTGATTCAATGTCTACACCTTAACGCCTTTATTCAATGAAACAAACTGCAATAATTCATGCTTTCCAACAACAAAGTAAGACGTTTTGATTCAACGTTTTGAGCTTGTCTCATTCATTCAATGTAACGAGCTTAACTGATTTATTCAATGTATGAAACTGCATTCATTCATTCAATGAATCCAACTACACTCACTCTTTCATTGAAACAAGCGGTATTCATTCATTCATTGAATCCAGCTTATCCCATTGATTCCATGTCTACACCTTAACGCCTTTATTGAATGAAACAAACTGCAATAAATCATTTATTCCAACAACAAAATAAGACGTTTTGATTCAAAGTTTTGAGCTCGTCTCATTCATTCAATGTAACGAGCTTAACTGATTTAATCAGTGTATGAAAATGCATTCGTTCATTCATTGAATTAAACTACACTCACTCATTCATTGAAACAAGCGGTATTCATTCAATCATTGAATCCTGCTTATCCCATTGATTCAATGTCTACTCTTTAACGCTTTTATTCAATGAAACAAACTGCAATATTTCATTCATTCCAACAACAAAATAAGACCTTTTGATTCAACGTTTTGAGCTTGTCTCATTCATTCAATGTAACGAGTTTAACTGATTTATTCAATGTATGAAACTGCATTCATTCATTCAATGAATCAAACTACACTCACTCATTCATTGGAACAAGCGGTATTCATTCAATCATTGAATCCAGCTTATCCCATTGATTCAATGTCTACTCTTTAACGCTTTTATTCAATGAAACAAACTGCAATATTTCATTCATTCCAACAACAAAATAAGACGTTTTGATTCAACGTTTTGAGCTTGTCTCATTCATTCAATGTAACGAGCTTAACTGATTTATTCAATGTATGAAACTGCATTCATTCATTCAATGAATCAAACTACACTCACTCATTCATTGAAACAAGCGGTATTCATTCATTCATTGAATCCAGCTTATCCCATTGATTCAATGTCTACACCTTAACGCCTTTATTCAATGAAAGAAACTGCAATAATTCATTTATTCCAAGAACCAAATAAGACGTTTTGATTCAACGTTTTGAGCTCGTCTCATTCATTCAATGTAATGAGCTTAACTGATTTACTCAGTGTATGAAACTGCATTCGTTCATTCATTGAATCAAACTACACTCACTCATTCATTGAAACAAGCGGTATTCATTCATTCATTGAATCCAGCTTATCCCATTGATTCAATGTCTACTCTTTAACGCTTTTATTCAATGAAACAAACTGCAATATTTCATTCATTCCAACAACAAAATAAGACGTTTTGATTCAACGTTTTGATCTTGTCTCATTCATTCAATTTAACGAGTTTAACTGATTTATTCAATGTATAAAACTGCATTCATTCATTCAATGAATCAAACTACACTCACTCATTCATTGAAACAAGCGGTATTCATTCAATCATTGAATCCTGCTTATCCCATTGATTCAATGTCTACTCTTTAACGCTTTTATTCAATGAAACAAACTGCAATATTTCATTTATTCCAACAACAAAATAAGACGTTTTGATTCAACGTTTTGAGCTTGTCTCATTCATTCAATGTAACGAGTTTAACTGATTTATTCAATGTATGAAACTGCATTCATTCATTCAATGATTCAAACTACACTCACTCATTCATTGAAACAAGCGGTATTTATTCATTCATTGAATCCAGCTTATCCCATTGATTCAATGTCTACTCTTTACCGCTTTTATTCAATGAAACAAACTGCAATATTTCATTCATTCCAACAAAATAAGACGTTTTGATTCAACGTTTTGATCTTGTCTCATTCATTCAATGTAACGAGTTTAACTGATTTATTCAATGTATAAAACTGCATTCATTCATTCAATGAATCAAACTACACTCACTCATTCATTGAAACAAGCGGTATTCATTCATTCATTGAATCCAGCTTATCCCATTGATTCAATGTCTACTCTTTAACGCTTTTATTCAATGAAACAAACTGCAATATTTCATTTATTCCAACAACAAAATAAGACCTTTTGATTCAACGTTTTGAGCTTGTCTCATTCATTCAATGTAACGAGTTTAACTGATTTATTCAATGTATGAAACTGCATTCATTCATTCAATGAATCAAACTACACTCACTCATTCATTGGAACAAGCGGTATTCATTCAATCATTGAATCCAGCTTATCCCATTGATTCAATGTCTACTCTTTAACGCTTTTATTCAATGAAACAAACTGCAATATTTCATTCATTCCAACAACAAAATAAGACGTTTTGATTCAACGTTTTGAGCTCGTCTCATTCATTCAATGTAATGAGCTTAACTGATTTACTCAGTGTATGAAACTGCATTCGTTCATTCATTGAATCAAACTACACTCACTCATTCATTGAAACAAGCGGTATTCATTCATTCATTGAATCCAGCTTATCCCATTGATTCAATGTCTACTCTTTAACGCTTTTATTCAATGAAACAAACTGCAATATTTCATTCATTCCAACAACAAAATAAGACGTTTTGATTCAACGTTTTGATCTTGTCTCATTCATTCAATTTAACGAGTTTAACTGATTTATTCAATGTATAAAACTGCATTCATTCATTCAATGAATCAAACTACACTCACTCATTCATTGAAACAAGCGGTATTCATTCAATCATTGAATCCTGCTTATCCCATTGATTCAATGTCTACTCTTTAACGCTTTTATTCAATGAAACAAACTGCAATATTTCATTCATTCCAACAACAAAATAAGACGTTTTGATTCAACGTTTTGAGCTTGTCTCATTCATTCAATGTAACGAGTTTAACTGATTTATTCAATGTATGAAACTGCATTCATTCATTCAATGATTCAAACTACACTCACTCATTCATTGAAACAAGCGGTATTTATTCATTCATTGAATCCAGCTTATCCCATTGATTCAATGTCTACTCTTTACCGCTTTTATTCAATGAAACAAACTGCAATATTTCATTCATTCCAACAAAATAAGACGTTTTGATTCAACGTTTTGATCTTGTCTCATTCATTCAATGTAACGAGTTTAACTGATTTATTCAATGTATAAAACTGCATTCATTCATTCAATGAATCAAACTACACTCACTCATTCATTGAAACAAGCGGTATTCATTCAATCATTGAATCCTGCTTATCCCATTGATTCAATGTCTACTCTTTAACGCTTTTATTCAATGAAACAAACTGCAATATTTCATTCTTTCCAACAACAAAATAAGACGTTTTGATTCAACGTTTTGATCTTGTCTCATTCATTCAATGTAACGAGTTTAACTGATTTATTCAATGTATAAAACTGCATTCATTCATTCAATGAATCAAACTACACTCACTCATTCAATGAAACAAGCGGTATTCATTCATTCATTGAATCCAGCTCGTCGCATTGATTCAATGACTACACCCTAACGCCTTTATTCAATGAAACAAACTGCAATACTTCATTCATTCCAACAACAAAATAAGACGTTTTGATTCAACGTTTTGAGCTTGTCTCATTCATTCAACGTAACGATCTTAACTGATTTATTCAATGTATGAACCTGCATTCATTCATTCAATGAATCCAACTACACTCACTCATTCATTGAAACAAGCGGTATTCATTCATTCATTGAATCCAGCTTATCCCATTGATTCAATGTCTACACCTTAACGCCTTTATTCAATGAAACAAACTGCAATAATTCATGCTTTCCAACAACAAAGTAAGACGTTTTGATTCAACGATTTGAGCTCGTCTCATTCATTCAATGTAACGAGCTTAACTGATTTATTCAATGTATGAAACAGCAGTCATTCATCCAATGAATCCAACTACACTCACTCATTCATTGAAACAAGCGGTATTCATTCATTCATTGAATCCAGCTTATCCCATTGATTCCATGTCTACACCTTAACGCCTTTATTGAATGAAACATACTGCAATAATTCATTTATTCCAACAACAAAATAAGACGTTTTGATTCAACGTTTTGAGCTTGTCTCATTCATTCAATGTAACGAGCTTAACTGATTTATTCAATGTATGAAACTGCATTCATTCATTCAATGAATCAAACTACAGGCACTCATTCATTGAAACAAGCGGTATTCAAACATTCATTGAATCCAGCTTATCCCATTGATTCAATGTCTACACCTTAACGCCTTTATTCAATGAAACAAACTGCAATAATTCATTTATTCCAAGAACAAAATAAGACGTTTTAATTCAACGTTTTGAGCTTGTCTCATTCATTCAATGTAACGAGCTTAACTGATTTATTCAATGTATGAAACTGCATTCATTCAATCAATGAATCAAACTACACTCACTCATTCAATGAAACAAGCGATATTCATTCATTCATTGAATCCAGCTTGTCGCATTGATTCAATGACTACACCCTAACGCCTTAATTCAATGAAACAAACTGCAATAATTCATTCATTCCAACAACAAAATAAGACGTTTTGATTCAACGTTTTGAGCTTGTCTCATTCATTCAACGTAACGATCTTAACTGATTTATTCAATGTATGAACCTGCATTCATTCATTCAATGAATCCAACTACACTCACTCATTCATTGAAACAAGCGGTATTCATTCATTCATTGAATCCAGCTTATCCCATTGATTCAATGTCTACACCTTAACGCCTTTATTCAATGAAACAAACTGCAATAATTTATTTATTCCAAGAACAAAATAAGACGTTTTAATTCAACGTTTTGAGCTTGTCTCATTCATTCAACGTAACGAGCTTAACTGATTTATTCCATGTATGAAACTGCATTCATTCATTCAATGAATCAAACTACACTCACTCATTCAATGAAACAAGCGGTATTCATTCATTCATTGAATCCAGCTTGTCGCATTGATTCAATGACTACACCCTAACGCCTTTATTCAATGAAACAAACTGCAATAATTCATTTATTCCAAGAACAAAATAAGACGTTTTAATTCAACGTTTTGAGCTTGTCTCATTCATTCAACGTAACGAGCTTAACTGATTTATTCCATGTATGAAACTGCATTCATTCATTCAATGAATCAAACTACACTCACTCATTCAATGAAACAAGCGGTATTCATTCATTCATTGAATCCAGCTTATCCCATTGATTCAATGTCTACACCTTAACGCCTTTATTCAATGAAACAAACTGCAATAATTCATGCTTTCCAACAACAAAATAAGACGTTTTGATTCAACGTTTTGAGCTTGTCTCATTCATTCAATGTAACGAGCTTAACTGATTTATTCAATGTATGAAACTGCATTCATTCATTCAATGAATCAAACTACACTCACTCATCATTGAAACAAGCGGTATTCATTCATTCATTGAATCCAGCTTATCGCATTGATTCAATGACTACACCCTAACGCCTTTATTCAATGAAACAAACTGCAATAATTCATGATTTCCAACAACAAAATAAGACGTTTTGATTCAACGTTTTGAGCTTGTCTCATTTATTCAACGTAACGAGCTTAACTGATTTATTCCATGAATGAAACTGCATTCATTCATTCAATAAATAAAACTACACTCACTCATTCAATGAAACAAGCGGTATTCATTCATTCATTGAATCCAGCTTGTCGCATTGATTCAATGACTACACCCTAACGCCTTTATTCAATGAAACAAACTGCAATACTTCATTCATTCCAACAACAAAATAAGACGTTTTGATTCAACGTTTTGAGCTTGTCTCATTCATTCAACGTAACGATCTTAACTGATTTATTCAATGTATAAACCTGCATTCATTCATTCAATGAATCCAACTACACTCACTCATTCATTGAAACAAGCGGTATTCATTCATTCATTGAATCCAGCTTATCCCATTGATTCAATGTCTACACCTTAACGCCTTTATTCAATGAAACAAACTGCAATAATTCATGCTTTCCAACAACAAAGTAAGACGTTTTGATTCAACGTTTTGAGCTTGTCTCATTCATTCAATGTAACGAGCTTAACTGATTTATTCAATGTATGAAACTGCATTCATTCATTCAATGAATCCAACTACACTCACTCATTCATTGAAACAAGCGGTATTCATTCATTCATTGAATCCAGCTTATCCCATTGATTCCATGTCTACACCTTAACGCCTTTATTGAATGAAACAAACTGCAATAAATCATTTATTCCAACAACAAAATAAGACGTTTTGATTCAAAGTTTTGAGCTCGTCTCATTCATTCAATGTAACGAGCTTAACTGATTTAATCAGTGTATGAAAATGCATTCGTTCATTCATTGAATTAAACTACACTCACTCATTCATTGAAACAAGCGGTATTCATTCAATCATTGAATCCTGCTTATCCCATTGATTCAATGTCTACTCTTTAACGCTTTTATTCAATGAAACAAACTGCAATATTTCATTCATTCCAACAACAAAATAAGACCTTTTGATTCAACGTTTTGAGCTTGTCTCATTCATTCAATGTAACGAGTTTAACTGATTTATTCAATGTATGAAACTGCATTCATTCATTCAATGAATCAAACTACACTCACTCATTCATTGGAACAAGCGGTATTCATTCAATCATTGAATCCAGCTTATCCCATTGATTCAATGTCTACTCTTTAACGCTTTTATTCAATGAAACAAACTGCAATATTTCATTCATTCCAACAACAAAATAAGACGTTTTGATTCAACGTTTTGAGCTTGTCTCATTCATTCAATGTAACGAGCTTAACTGATTTATTCAATGTATGAAACTGCATTCATTCATTCAATGAATCAAACTACACTCACTCATTCATTGAAACAAGCGGTATTCATTCATTCATTGAATCCAGCTTATCCCATTGATTCAATGTCTACACCTTAACGCCTTTATTCAATGAAAGAAACTGCAATAATTCATTTATTCCAAGAACCAAATAAGACGTTTTGATTCAACGTTTTGAGCTCGTCTCATTCATTCAATGTAATGAGCTTAACTGATTTACTCAGTGTATGAAACTGCATTCGTTCATTCATTGAATCAAACTACACTCACTCATTCATTGAAACAAGCGGTATTCATTCATTCATTGAATCCAGCTTATCCCATTGATTCAATGTCTACTCTTTAACGCTTTTATTCAATGAAACAAACTGCAATATTTCATTCATTCCAACAACAAAATAAGACGTTTTGATTCAACGTTTTGATCTTGTCTCATTCATTCAATTTAACGAGTTTAACTGATTTATTCAATGTATAAAACTGCATTCATTCATTCAATGAATCAAACTACACTCACTCATTCATTGAAACAAGCGGTATTCATTCAATCATTGAATCCTGCTTATCCCATTGATTCAATGTCTACTCTTTAACGCTTTTATTCAATGAAACAAACTGCAATATTTCATTTATTCCAACAACAAAATAAGACGTTTTGATTCAACGTTTTGAGCTTGTCTCATTCATTCAATGTAACGAGTTTAACTGATTTATTCAATGTATGAAACTGCATTCATTCATTCAATGATTCAAACTACACTCACTCATTCATTGAAACAAGCGGTATTTATTCATTCATTGAATCCAGCTTATCCCATTGATTCAATGTCTACTCTTTACCGCTTTTATTCAATGAAACAAACTGCAATATTTCATTCATTCCAACAAAATAAGACGTTTTGATTCAACGTTTTGATCTTGTCTCATTCATTCAATGTAACGAGTTTAACTGATTTATTCAATGTATAAAACTGCATTCATTCATTCAATGAATCAAACTACACTCACTCATTCATTGAAACAAGCGGTATTCATTCAATCATTGAATCCTGCTTATCCCATTGATTCAATGTCTACTCTTTAACGCTTTTATTCAATGAAACAAACTGCAATATTTCATTCATTCCAACAACAAAATAAGACGTTTTGATTCAACGTTTTGATCTTGTCTCATTCATTCAATGTAACGAGTTTAACTGATTTATTCAATGTATAAACCTGCATTCATTCATTCAATGAATCAAACTACAGGCACTCATTCATTGAAACAAGCGGTATTCAAACATTCATTGAATCCAGCTTATCCCATTGATTCAATGTCTACACCTTAACGCCTTTATTCAATGAAACAAACTGCAATAATTCATTTATTCCAAGAACAAAATAAGACGTTTTAATTCAACGTTTTGAGCTTGTCTCATTCATTCAATGTAACGAGCTTAACTGATTTATTCAATGTATGAAACTGCATTCATTCAATCAATGAATCAAACTACACTCACTCATTCAATGAAACAAGCGATATTCATTCATTCATTGAATCCAGCTTGTCGCATTGATTCAATGACTACACCCTAACGCCTTAATTCAATGAAACAAACTGCAATAATTCATTCATTCCAACAACAAAATAAGACGTTTTGATTCAACGTTTTGAGCTTGTCTCATTCATTCAACGTAACGATCTTAACTGATTTATTCAATGTATGAACCTGCATTCATTCATTCAATGAATCCAACTACACTCACTCATTCATTGAAACAAGCGGTATTCATTCATTCATTGAATCCAGCTTATCCCATTGATTCAATGTCTACACCTTAACGCCTTTATTCAATGAAACAAACTGCAATAATTTATTTATTCCAAGAACAAAATAAGACGTTTTAATTCAACGTTTTGAGCTTGTCTCATTCATTCAACGTAACGAGCTTAACTGATTTATTCCATGTATGAAACTGCATTCATTCATTCAATGAATCAAACTACACTCACTCATTCAATGAAACAAGCGGTATTCATTCATTCATTGAATCCAGCTTGTCGCATTGATTCAATGACTACACCCTAACGCCTTTATTCAATGAAACAAACTGCAATAATTCATTTATTCCAAGAACAAAATAAGACGTTTTAATTCAACGTTTTGAGCTTGTCTCATTCATTCAACGTAACGAGCTTAACTGATTTATTCCATGTATGAAACTGCATTCATTCATTCAATGAATCAAACTACACTCACTCATTCAATGAAACAAGCGGTATTCATTCACTCATTGAATCCAGCTTATCCCATTGATTCAATGTCTACACCTTAACGCCTTTATTCAATGAAACAACCTGCAATAATTCATGCTTTCCAACAACAAAATAAGACGTTTTGATTCAACGTTTTGAGCTTGTCTCATTCATTCAATGTAACGAGCTTAACTGATTTATTCAATGTATGAAACTGCATTCATTCATTCAATGAATCAAACTACACTCACTCATCATTGAAACAAGCGGTATTCATTCATTCATTGAATCCAGCTTATCGCATTGATTCAATGACTACACCCTAACGCCTTTATTCAATGAAACAAACTGCAATAATTCATGATTTCCAACAACAAAATAAGACGTTTTGATTCAACGTTTTGAGCTTGTCTCATTCATTCAACGTAACGATCTTAACTGATTTATTCAATGTATGAAACTGCATTCATTCATTCAATGATTCAAACTACACTCACTCATTCATTGAAACAAGCGGTATTCATTCATTCATTGAATCCAGCTTATCCCATTGATTCAATGTCTACACGTTAACGCCTTTATTCAATGAAACAAACTGCAATAATTCATTTATTCCAAGAACAAAATAAGACGTTTTAATTCAACGTTTTGAGCTTGTCTCATTCATTCAATGTAACGAGCTTAACTGATTTATTCCATGTATGAAACTGCATTCATTCATTCAATGAATCAAACTACACTCACTCATTCAATGAAACAAGCGGTATTCATTCATTCATTGAATCCAGCTTGTCGCATTGATTCAATAACTACACCCTAACGCCTTTATTCAATGAAACAAACTGCAATACTTCATTCATTCCAACAACAAAATAAGACGTTTTGATTCAACGTTTTGAGCTTGTCTCATTCATTCAACGTAACGATCTTAACTGATTTATTCAATGTATGAACCTGCATTCATTCATTCAATGAATCCAACTACACTCACTCATTCATTGAAACAAGCGGTATTCATTCATTCATTGAATCCAGCTTATCCCATTGATTCAATGTCTACACCTTAACGCCTTTATTCAATGAAACAAACTGCAATAATTCATGCTTTCCAACAACAAAGTAAGACGTTTTGATTCAACGTTTTGAGATCGTCTCATTCATTCAATGTAACGAGCTTAACTGATTTATTCAATGTATGAAACAGCAGTCATTCATTCAATGAATCCAACTACACTCACTCATTCATTGAAACAAGCGGTATTCATTCATTCATTGATACCAGCTTATCCCATTGATTCCATGTCTACACCTTAACGCCTTTATACAATGAAACATACTGCAATAATTCATTCATTCCAACAACAAAATAAGACGTTTTCATTCAACGTTTTGAGCTCGTCTCATTCATTCAATGTAACGAGTTTAACTGATTTATTCAATGTATGAAACTGCATTCATTCATTCAATGAATCAAACTACACTCACTCATTCATTGAAACAAGCGGTATTCATTCATTCATTGAATCCTGCTTATCCCATTAATTCAATGTCTACACCTTAACGCCTTTATTCAATGAAACAAACTGCAATAATTCATTTATTCCAAGAACAAAATAAGACGTTTTAATTCAACGTTTTGAGCTTGTCTCATTCATTCAATGTAACGAGCTTAACTGATTTATTCAATGTATGAAACTGCATTCATTCATTCAATGAATCAAACTACACTCACTCATTCAATGAAACAAGCGATATTCATTCATTCATTGAATCCAGCTTATCGCATTGATTCAATGACTACACCCTAACGCCTTTATTCAATGAAACAAACTGCAATAATTCATTCATTCCAACAACAAAATAAGACGTTTTGATTCAACGTTTTGAGCTTGTCTCATTCATTCAATGTAACGATCTTAACTGATTTATTCAATGTATGAACCTGCATTCATTCATTCAATGAATCCAACTACACTCACTCATTCATTGAAACAAGCGGTATTCATTCATTCATTGAATCCAGCTTATCCCATTGATTCAATGTCTACACCTTAACGCCTTTATTCAATGAAACAAACTGCAATAATTCATTTATTCTTAGAACAAAATAAGACGTTTTAATTCAACGTTTTGAGCTTGTCTCATTCATTCAACGTAACGAGCTTAACTGATTTATTCCATGTATGAAACTGCATTCATTCATTCAATGAATCAAACTACACTCACTCATTCAATGAAACAAGCGGTATTCATTCATTCATTGAATCCAGCTTGTCGCATTGATTCAATGACTACACCCTAACGCCTTTATTCAATGAAACAAACTGCAATACTTCATTCATTCCAACAACAAAATAAGACGTTTTGATTCAACGTTTTGAGCTTGTCTCATTCATTCAACGTAACGATCTTAACTGATTTATTCAATGTATGAACCTGCATTCATTCATTCAATGAATCCAACTACACTCACTCATTCATTGAAACAAGCGGTATTCATTCATTCATTGAATCCAGCTTATCCCATTGATTCAATGTCTACACCTTAACGCCTTTATTCAATGAAACAAACTGCAATAATTCATTTATTCCAAGAACAAAATAAGACGTTTTACTTCAACGTTTTGAGCTTGTCTCATTCATTCAACGTAACGAGCTTAACTGATTTATTCCATGTATGAAACTGCATTCATTCATTCAATGAATCAAACTACACTCACTCATTCAATGAAACAAGCGGTATTCATTCATTCATTGAATCCAGCTTGTCGCATTGATTCAATGACTACACCCTAACGCCTTTATTCAATGAAACAAACTGCAATACTTCATTCATTCCAACAAAATAAGACGTTTTGATTCAACGTTTTGAGCTTGTCTCATTCATTCAACGTAACGATCTTAACTGATTTATTCAATGTATGAACCTGCATTCATTCATTCAATGAATCCAACTACTATTCACTCATTCATTGAAACAAGCGGTATTCATTCATTCATTGAATCCAGCTTATCCCATTGATTCAATGTCTACACCTTAACGCCTTTATTCAATGAAACAAACTGCAATAATTCATGCTTTCCAACAACAAAATAAGACGTTTTGATTCAACGTTTTGAGCTTGTCTCATTCATTCAATGTAACGAGCTTAACTGATTTATTCAATGTATGAAACTGCTTTAATTCATTCAATGAATCAAACTACACTCACTCATTCATTGAAACAAGCGGTATTCATTCATTCATTGAATCCAGCTTATCCCATTGATTCAATGACTACACCCTAACGCCTTTATTCAATGAAACAAACTGCAATACTTCATTCATTCCAACAACAAAATAAGACGTTTTCATTCAACGTTTTGAGCTCGTCTCATTCATTCAACGTAACGATCTTAACTGATTTATTCAATGTATGAACCTGCATTCATTCATTCAATGAATCCAACTACACTCACTATTTCATTGAAACAAGCGGTATTCATTCATTCATTGAATCCAGCTTATCCCATTGATTCAATGTCTACTCATTAACGCTTTTATTCAATGAAACAAACTGCAATAATTCATTTATTCCAACAACAAAATAAGACGTTTTGATATAACGTTTTGAGCTTGTCTCATTCATTCAATGTAACGATCTTAACTGATTGATTCAATGTATGAAACTGCATTCATTCATTCAATGAATCAATATACACTCACTCATTCATTGAAACAAGCGGTATTCATTCATTCATTGAATCCAGCTTATCCCATTGATTTAATGTCTACTCTTTAACGCTTTTATTCAATGAAACAAACTGCAATATTTCATTCATTCCAACAACAAAATAAGACGTTTTGATTCAACGTTTTGAGCTTGTCTCATTCATTCAACGTAACGAGCTTAACTGATTTATTCAATGTATGAAACTGCATTCAATCATTCAATGAATCCAACTACACTCACTCATTCATTGAAACAAGCGGTATTCATTCATTCATTGAATCCAGCTTATCCCATTGATTCAATGTCTACACCTTAACACATTTATTCAATGAAAGACACTGCAATAATTCATTTATTCCAACAACAAAATAAGACGTTTTGATTCAACTATTTTGAGCTCGTCTCATTCATTCAATGTAACGATCTTAACTGAGTTATTCAATGTATGAAACTGCATTCATTCATTCAATGAATCAATCTGCACTCACTCATTCATTGAAACAAGCGGTATTCATTCATTCATTGAATCCTGCTTATCCCATTGATTCAATGTCTACTCTTTAACGCTTTTATTCAATGAAACAAACTGCAATATTTCATTCATTCCAACAACAAAATAAGACGTTTTGATTCAACGTTTTGAGCTTGTCTCATTCATTCAATGTAACGAGTTTAACTGATGTATTCAATGTATGAAACTGCATTCATTCATTCAATGAATCAAACTACACTCACTCATTCATTGAAACAAGCGGTATTCATTCAATCATTGAATCCAGCTTATCCCATTGATTCAATGTCTACACGTTAACGCCTTTATTCAATGAAACAAACTGCAATAATTCATTTATTCCAAGAACAAAATAAGACGTTTTAATTCAACTTTTTGAGCTTGTCTCATTCATTCAATGTAACGAGCTTAACTGATTTATTCAATGTATGAAACTGCATTCATTCATTCAATGAATCCAACTACACTCACTCATTCATTGAAACAAGCGGTATTCATTCATTCATTGAATCCAGCTTATCCCATTGATTCAATGTCTACACCTTAACACATTTATTCAATGAAAGACACTGCAATAATTCATTTATTCCAACAACAAAATAAGACGTTTTGATTCAACGTTTTGAGCTTGTCTCATTCATTCAACGTAACGATCTTAACTGATTTATTCAATGTATGAACCTGCATTCATTCATTCAATGAATCCAACTACACTCACTCATTCATTGAAACAAGCGGTATTCATTCATTCATTGAATCCAGCTTATCCCATTGATTCAATGTCTACACATTAACGCCTTTATTCAATGAAACAAACTGCAATAATTCATGCTTTCCAACAACAAAATAAGACGTTTTGATTCAACGTTTTGAGCTTGTCTCATTCATTCAATGTAACGAGCTTAACTGATTTATTCAATGTATGAAACTGCATTCATTCATTCAATGAATCCAACTACACTCACTCATTCATTGAAACAAGCGGTATTCATTCATTCATTGAATCCAGCTTATCCCATTGATTCAATGTCTACACCTTAACGCCTTTATTCAATGAAACATACTGCAATAATTCATTCATTCCAACAACAAAATAAGACGTTTTCATTCAACGTTTTGAGCTCGTCTCATTCATTCAATGTAACGATCTTAACTGATTTATTCAATGTATGAAACTGCATTCATTCATTCAATGAATCAAACTACACTCACTCATTCATTGAAACAAGCGGTATTCATTCATTCATTGAATCCTGCTTATCCCATTGATTCAATGTCTACACCTTAACGCCTTTATTCAATGAAACAAACTGCAATAATTCATTTATTCCAAGAACAAAATAAGACGTTTTAATTCAACGTTTTGAGCTTGTCTCATTCATTCAATGTAACGAGCTTAACTGATTTATTCAATGTATGAAACTGCATTCATTCATTCAATGAATCAATATACACTCACTCATTCATTGAAACAAGCGGTATTCATTCATTCATTGAATCCAGCTTATCCCACTGATTCAATGTCTACTCTTTAACGCTTTTATTCAATGAAACAAACTGCAATATTTCATTCATTCCAACAACAAAATAAGACGTTTTGATTCAACGTTTTGAGCTTGTCTCATTCATTCAATGTAACGAGCTTAACTGATTTATTCAATGTATGAAACTGCATTCATTCATTCAATGAATCCAACTACACTCACTCATTCATTGAAACAAGCGGTATTCATTCATTCATTGAATCCAGCTTATCCCATTGATTCAATGTCTACACCTTAACGCCTTTATTCAATGAAACATACTGCAATAATTCATTCATTCCAACAACAAAATAAGACGTTTTCATTCAACGTTTTGAGCTCGTCTCATTCATTCAATGTAACGAGTTTAACTGATTTATTCAATGTATGAAACTGCATTCATTCATTCAATGAATCAAACTACACTCACTCATTCATTGAAACAAGCGGTATTCATTCATTCATTGAATCCTGCTTATCCCATTGATTCAATGTCTACACCTTAACGCCTTTATTCAATGAAACAAACTGCAATAATTTATTTATTCCAAGAACAAAATAAGACGTTTTAATTCAACGTTTTGAGCTTGTCTCATTCATTCAACGTAACGAGCTTAACTGATTTATTCCATGTATGAAACTGCATTCATTCATTCAATGAATCAAACTACACTCACTCATTCAATGAAACAAGCGGTATTCATTCATTCATTGAATCCAGCTTGTCGCATTGATTCAATGACTACACCCTAACGCCTTTATTCAATGAAACAAACTGCAATAATTCATTTATTCCAAGAACAAAATAAGACGTTTTAATTCAACGTTTTGAGCTTGTCTCATTCATTCAACGTAACGAGCTTAACTGATTTATTCCATGTATGAAACTGCATTCATTCATTCAATGAATCAAACTACACTCACTCATTCAATGAAACAAGCGGTATTCATTCACTCATTGAATCCAGCTTATCCCATTGATTCAATGTCTACACCTTAACGCCTTTATTCAATGAAACAAACTGCAATAATTCATGCTTTCCAACAACAAAATAAGACGTTTTGATTCAACGTTTTGAGCTTGTCTCATTCATTCAATGTAACGAGCTTAACTGATTTATTCAATGTATGAAACTGCATTCATTCATTCAATGAATCAAACTACACTCACTCATCATTGAAACAAGCGGTATTCATTCATTCATTGAATCCAGCTTATCGCATTGATTCAATGACTACACCCTAACGCCTTTATTCAATGAAACAAACTGCAATAATTCATGATTTCCAACAACAAAATAAGACGTTTTGATTCAACGTTTTGAGCTTGTCTCATTCATTCAACGTAACGATCTTAACTGATTTATTCAATGTATGAAACTGCATTCATTCATTCAATGATTCAAACTACACTCACTCATTCATTGAAACAAGCGGTATTCATTCATTCATTGAATCCAGCTTATCCCATTGATTCAATGTCTACACGTTAACGCCTTTATTCAATGAAACAAACTGCAATAATTCATTTATTCCAAGAACAAAATAAGACGTTTTAATTCAACGTTTTGAGCTTGTCTCATTCATTCAATGTAACGAGCTTAACTGATTTATTCCATGTATGAAACTGCATTCATTCATTCAATGAATCAAACTACACTCACTCATTCAATGAAACAAGCGGTATTCATTCATTCATTGAATCCAGCTTGTCGCATTGATTCAATAACTACACCCTAACGCCTTTATTCAATGAAACAAACTGCAATACTTCATTCATTCCAACAACAAAATAAGACGTTTTGATTCAACGTTTTGAGCTTGTCTCATTCATTCAACGTAACGATCTTAACTGATTTATTCAATGTATGAACCTGCATTCATTCATTCAATGAATCCAACTACACTCACTCATTCATTGAAACAAGCGGTATTCATTCATTCATTGAATCCAGCTTATCCCATTGATTCAATGTCTACACCTTAACGCCTTTATTCAATGAAACAAACTGCAATAATTCATGCTTTCCAACAACAAAGTAAGACGTTTTGATTCAACGTTTTGAGATCGTCTCATTCATTCAATGTAACGAGCTTAACTGATTTATTCAATGTATGAAACAGCAGTCATTCATTCAATGAATCCAACTACACTCACTCATTCATTGAAACAAGCGGTATTCATTCATTCATTGATACCAGCTTATCCCATTGATTCCATGTCTACACCTTAACGCCTTTATACAATGAAACATACTGCAATAATTCATTCATTCCAACAACAAAATAAGACGTTTTCATTCAACGTTTTGAGCTCGTCTCATTCATTCAATGTAACGAGTTTAACTGATTTATTCAATGTATGAAACTGCATTCATTCATTCAATGAATCAAACTACACTCACTCATTCATTGAAACAAGCGGTATTCATTCATTCATTGAATCCTGCTTATCCCATTAATTCAATGTCTACACCTTAACGCCTTTATTCAATGAAACAAACTGCAATAATTCATTTATTCCAAGAACAAAATAAGACGTTTTAATTCAACGTTTTGAGCTTGTCTCATTCATTCAATGTAACGAGCTTAACTGATTTATTCAATGTATGAAACTGCATTCATTCATTCAATGAATCAAACTACACTCACTCATTCAATGAAACAAGCGATATTCATTCATTCATTGAATCCAGCTTATCGCATTGATTCAATGACTACACCCTAACGCCTTTATTCAATGAAACAAACTGCAATAATTCATTCATTCCAACAACAAAATAAGACGTTTTGATTCAACGTTTTGAGCTTGTCTCATTCATTCAATGTAACGATCTTAACTGATTTATTCAATGTATGAACCTGCATTCATTCATTCAATGAATCCAACTACACTCACTCATTCATTGAAACAAGCGGTATTCATTCATTCATTGAATCCAGCTTATCCCATTGATTCAATGTCTACACCTTAACGCCTTTATTCAATGAAACAAACTGCAATAATTCATTTATTCTTAGAACAAAATAAGACGTTTTAATTCAACGTTTTGAGCTTGTCTCATTCATTCAACGTAACGAGCTTAACTGATTTATTCCATGTATGAAACTGCATTCATTCATTCAATGAATCAAACTACACTCACTCATTCAATGAAACAAGCGGTATTCATTCATTCATTGAATCCAGCTTGTCGCATTGATTCAATGACTACACCCTAACGCCTTTATTCAATGAAACAAACTGCAATACTTCATTCATTCCAACAACAAAATAAGACGTTTTGATTCAACGTTTTGAGCTTGTCTCATTCATTCAACGTAACGATCTTAACTGATTTATTCAATGTATGAACCTGCATTCATTCATTCAATGAATCCAACTACACTCACTCATTCATTGAAACAAGCGGTATTCATTCATTCATTGAATCCAGCTTATCCCATTGATTCAATGTCTACACCTTAACGCCTTTATTCAATGAAACAAACTGCAATAATTCATTTATTCCAAGAACAAAATAAGACGTTTTACTTCAACGTTTTGAGCTTGTCTCATTCATTCAACGTAACGAGCTTAACTGATTTATTCCATGTATGAAACTGCATTCATTCATTCAATGAATCAAACTACACTCACTCATTCAATGAAACAAGCGGTATTCATTCATTCATTGAATCCAGCTTGTCGCATTGATTCAATGACTACACCCTAACGCCTTTATTCAATGAAACAAACTGCAATACTTCATTCATTCCAACAAAATAAGACGTTTTGATTCAACGTTTTGAGCTTGTCTCATTCATTCAACGTAACGATCTTAACTGATTTATTCAATGTATGAACCTGCATTCATTCATTCAATGAATCCAACTACTATTCACTCATTCATTGAAACAAGCGGTATTCATTCATTCATTGAATCCAGCTTATCCCATTGATTCAATGTCTACACCTTAACGCCTTTATTCAATGAAACAAACTGCAATAATTCATGCTTTCCAACAACAAAATAAGACGTTTTGATTCAATGTTTTGAGCTTGTCTCATTCATTCAATGTAACGAGCTTAACTGATTTATTCAATGTATGAAACTGCTTTAATTCATTCAATGAATCAAACTACACTCACTCATTCATTGAAACAAGCGGTATTCATTCATTCATTGAATCCAGCTTATCCCATTGATTCAATGACTACACCCTAACGCCTTTATTCAATGAAACAAACTGCAATACTTCATTCATTCCAACAACAAAATAAGACGTTTTCATTCAACGTTTTGAGCTCGTCTCATTCATTCAACGTAACGATCTTAACTGATTTATTCAATGTATGAACCTGCATTCATTCATTCAATGAATCCAACTACACTCACTATTTCATTGAAACAAGCGGTATTCATTCATTCATTGAATCCAGCTTATCCCATTGATTCAATGTCTACTCATTAACGCTTTTATTCAATGAAACAAACTGCAATAATTCATTTATTCCAACAACAAAATAAGACGTTTTGATATAACGTTTTGAGCTTGTCTCATTCATTCAATGTAACGATCTTAACTGATTGATTCAATGTATGAAACTGCATTCATTCATTCAATGAATCAATATACACTCACTCATTCATTGAAACAAGCGGTATTCATTCATTCATTGAATCCAGCTTATCCCATTGATTTAATGTCTACTCTTTAACGCTTTTATTCAATGAAACAAACTGCAATATTTCATTCATTCCAACAACAAAATAAGACGTTTTGATTCAACGTTTTGAGCTTGTCTCATTCATTCAACGTAACGAGCTTAACTGATTTATTCAATGTATGAAACTGCATTCAATCATTCAATGAATCCAACTACACTCACTCATTCATTGAAACAAGCGGTATTCATTCATTCATTGAATCCAGCTTATCCCATTGATTCAATGTCTACACCTTAACACATTTATTCAATGAAAGACACTGCAATAATTCATTTATTCCAACAACAAAATAAGACGTTTTGATTCAACTATTTTGAGCTCGTCTCATTCATTCAATGTAACGATCTTAACTGAGTTATTCAATGTATGAAACTGCATTCATTCATTCAATGAATCAATCTGCACTCACTCATTCATTGAAACAAGCGGTATTCATTCATTCATTGAATCCTGCTTATCCCATTGATTCAATGTCTACTCTTTAACGCTTTTATTCAATGAAACAAACTGCAATATTTCATTCATTCCAACAACAAAATAAGACGTTTTGATTCAACGTTTTGAGCTTGTCTCATTCATTCAATGTAACGAGTTTAACTGATGTATTCAATGTATGAAACTGCATTCATTCATTCAATGAATCAAACTACACTCACTCATTCATTGAAACAAGCGGTATTCATTCAATCATTGAATCCAGCTTATCCCATTGATTCAATGTCTACACGTTAACGCCTTTATTCAATGAAACAAACTGCAATAATTCATTTATTCCAAGAACAAAATAAGACGTTTTAATTCAACTTTTTGAGCTTGTCTCATTCATTCAATGTAACGAGCTTAACTGATTTATTCAATGTATGAAACTGCATTCATTCATTCAATGAATCCAACTACACTCACTCATTCATTGAAACAAGCGGTATTCATTCATTCATTGAATCCAGCTTATCCCATTGATTCAATGTCTACACCTTAACACATTTATTCAATGAAAGACACTGCAATAATTCATTTATTCCAACAACAAAATAAGACGTTTTGATTCAACGTTTTGAGCTTGTCTCATTCATTCAACGTAACGATCTTAACTGATTTATTCAATGTATGAACCTGCATTCATTCATTCAATGAATCCAACTACACTCACTCATTCATTGAAACAAGCGGTATTCATTCATTCATTGAATCCAGCTTATCCCATTGATTCAATGTCTACACATTAACGCCTTTATTCAATGAAACAAACTGCAATAATTCATGCTTTCCAACAACAAAATAAGACGTTTTGATTCAACGTTTTGAGCTTGTCTCATTCATTCAATGTAACGAGCTTAACTGATTTATTCAATGTATGAAACTGCATTCATTCATTCAATGAATCCAACTACACTCACTCATTCATTGAAACAAGCGGTATTCATTCATTCATTGAATCCAGCTTATCCCATTGATTCAATGTCTACACCTTAACGCCTTTATTCAATGAAACATACTGCAATAATTCATTCATTCCAACAACAAAATAAGACGTTTTCATTCAACGTTTTGAGCTCGTCTCATTCATTCAATGTAACGATCTTAACTGATTTATTCAATGTATGAAACTGCATTCATTCATTCAATGAATCAAACTACACTCACTCATTCATTGAAACAAGCGGTATTCATTCATTCATTGAATCCTGCTTATCCCATTGATTCAATGTCTACACCTTAACGCCTTTATTCAATGAAACAAACTGCAATAATTCATTTATTCCAAGAACAAAATAAGACGTTTTAATTCAACGTTTTGAGCTTGTCTCATTCATTCAATGTAACGAGCTTAACTGATTTATTCAATGTATGAAACTGCATTCATTCATTCAATGAATCAATATACACTCACTCATTCATTGAAACAAGCGGTATTCATTCATTCATTGAATCCAGCTTATCCCACTGATTCAATGTCTACTCTTTAACGCTTTTATTCAATGAAACAAACTGCAATATTTCATTCATTCCAACAACAAAATAAGACGTTTTGATTCAACGTTTTGAGCTTGTCTCATTCATTCAATGTAACGAGCTTAACTGATTTATTCAATGTATGAAACTGCATTCATTCATTCAATGAATCCAACTACACTCACTCATTCATTGAAACAAGCGGTATTCATTCATTCATTGAATCCAGCTTATCCCATTGATTCAATGTCTACACCTTAACGCCTTTATTCAATGAAACATACTGCAATAATTCATTCATTCCAACAACAAAATAAGACGTTTTCATTCAACGTTTTGAGCTCGTCTCATTCATTCAATGTAACGAGTTTAACTGATTTATTCAATGTATGAAACTGCATTCATTCATTCAATGAATCAAACTACACTCACTCATTCATTGAAACAAGCGGTATTCATTCATTCATTGAATCCTGCTTATCCCATTGATTCAATGTCTACACCTTAACGCCTTTATTCAATGAAACAAACTGCAATAATTCATTTATTCCAAGAACAAAATAAGACGTTTTAATTCAACGTTTTGAGCTTGTCTCATTCATTCAATGTAACGAGCTTAACTGATTTATTCAATGTATGAAACTGCATTCATTCATTCAATGAATCAAACTACACTCACTCATTCATTGAAACAAGCGGTATTCATTCATTCATTGAATCCAGCTTATCCCATTGATTCAATGTCTACACCTTAACGCCTTTATTCAATGAAAGAAACTGCAATAATTCATTTATTCCAACAACCAAATAAGACGTTGTGATTCAACGTTTTGAGCTTGTCTCATTCATTCAATGTAACGAGTTTAACTGATTTATTCAATGTATGAAACTGCATTCATTCATTCAATGATTCAAACTACACTCACTCATTCATTGAAACAAGCGGTATTTATTCATTCATTGAATCCAGCTTATCCCATTGATTCAATGTCTACTCTTTACCGCTTTTATTCAATGAAACAAACTGCAATATTTCATTCATTCCAACAAAATAAGACGTTTTGATTCAACGTTTTGATCTTGTCTCATTCATTCAATGTAACGAGTTTAACTGATTTATTCAATGTATAAAACTGCATTCATTCATTCAATGAATCAAACTACACTCACTCATTCATTGAAACAAGCGGTATTCATTCAATCATTGAATCCTGCTTATCCCATTGATTCAATGTCTACTCTTTAACGCTTTTATTCAATGAAACAAACTGCAATATTTCATTCTTTCCAACAACAAAATAAGACGTTTTGATTCAACGTTTTGATCTTGTCTCATTCATTCAATGTAACGAGTTTAACTGATTTATTCAATGTATAAAACTGCATTCATTCATTCAATGAATCAAACTACACTCACTCATTCAATGAAACAAGCGGTATTCATTCATTCATTGAATCCAGCTCGTCGCATTGATTCAATGACTACACCCTAACGCCTTTATTCAATGAAACAAACTGCAATACTTCATTCATTCCAACAACAAAATAAGACGTTTTGATTCAACGTTTTGAGCTTGTCTCATTCATTCAACGTAACGATCTTAACTGATTTATTCAATGTATGAACCTGCATTCATTCATTCAATGAATTCAACTACACTCACTCATTCATTGAAACAAGCGGTATTCATTCATTCATTGAATCCAGCTTATCCCATTGATTCAATGTCTACACCTTAACGCCTTTATTCAATGAAACAAACTGCAATAATTCATGCTTTCCAACAACAAAGTAAGACGTTTTGATTCAACGATTTGAGCTCGTCTCATTCATTCAATGTAACGAGCTTAACTGATTTATTCAATGTATGAAACAGCAGTCATTCATCCAATGAATCCAACTACACTCACTCATTCATTGAAACAAGCGGTATTCATTCATTCATTGAATCCAGCTTATCCCATTGATTCCATGTCTACACCTTAACGCCTTTATTGAATGAAACATACTGCAATAATTCATTTATTCCAACAACAAAATAAGACGTTTTGATTCAACGTTTTGAGCTTGTCTCATTCATTCAATGTAACGAGCTTAACTGATTTATTCAATGTATGAAACTGCATTCATTCATTCAATGAATCAAACTACAGGCACTCATTCATTGAAACAAGCGGTATTCAAACATTCATTGAATCCAGCTTATCCCATTGATTCAATGTCTACACCTTAACGCCTTTATTCAATGAAACAAACTGCAATAATTCATTTATTCCAAGAACAAAATAAGACGTTTTAATTCAACGTTTTGAGCTTGTCTCATTCATTCAATGTAACGAGCTTAACTGATTTATTCAATGTATGAAACTGCATTCATTCAATCAATGAATCAAACTACACTCACTCATTCAATGAAACAAGCGATATTCATTCATTCATTGAATCCAGCTTGTCGCATTGATTCAATGACTACACCCTAACGCCTTAATTCAATGAAACAAACTGCAATAATTCATTCATTCCAACAACAAAATAAGACGTTTTGATTCAACGTTTTGAGCTTGTCTCATTCATTCAACGTAACGATCTTAACTGATTTATTCAATGTATGAACCTGCATTCATTCATTCAATGAATCCAACTACACTCACTCATTCATTGAAACAAGCGGTATTCATTCATTCATTGAATCCAGCTTATCCCATTGATTCAATGTCTACACCTTAACGCCTTTATTCAATGAAACAAACTGCAATAATTTATTTATTCCAAGAACAAAATAAGACGTTTTAATTCAACGTTTTGAGCTTGTCTCATTCATTCAACGTAACGAGCTTAACTGATTTATTCCATGTATGAAACTGCATTCATTCATTCAATGAATCAAACTACACTCACTCATTCAATGAAACAAGCGGTATTCATTCATTCATTGAATCCAGCTTGTCGCATTGATTCAATGTCTACACCTTAACGCCTTTATTCAATGAAACAAACTGCAATAATTTATTTATTCCAAGAACAAAATAAGACGTTTTAATTCAACGTTTTGAGCTTGTCTCATTCATTCAACGTAACGAGCTTAACTGATTTATTCCATGTATGAAACTGCATTCATTCATTCAATGAATCAAACTACACTCACTCATTCAATGAAACAAGCGGTATTCATTCATTCATTGAATCCAGCTTGTCGCATTGATTCAATGTCTACACCTTAACGCCTTTATTCAATGAAACAAACTGCAATAATTTATTTATTCCAAGAACAAAATAAGACGTTTTAATTCAACGTTTTGAGCTTGTCTCATTCATTCAACGTAACGAGCTTAACTGATTTATTCCATGTATGAAACTGCATTCATTCATTCAATGAATCAAACTACACTCACTCATTCAATGAAACAAGCGGTATTCATTCATTCATTGAATCCAGCTTATCCCATTGATTCAATGTCTACACCTTAACGCCTTTATTCAATGAAACAAACTGCAATAATTCATGCTTTCCAACAACAAAATAAGACGTTTTGATTCAACGTTTTGAGCTTGTCTCATTCATTCAATGTAACGAGCTTAACTGATTTATTCAATGTATGAAACTGCATTCATTCATTCAATGAATCAAACTACACTCACTCATCATTGAAACAAGCGGTATTCATTCATTCATTGAATCCAGCTTATCGCATTGATTCAATGACTACACCCTAACGCCTTTATTCAATGAAACAAACTGCAATAATTCATGATTTCCAACAACAAAATAAGACGTTTTGATTCAACGTTTTGAGCTTGTCTCATTTATTCAACGTAACGAGCTTAACTGATTTATTCCATGAATGAAACTGCATTCATTCATTCAATAAATAAAACTACACTCACTCATTCAATGAAACAAGCGGTATTCATTCATTCATTGAATCCAGCTTGTCGCATTGATTCAATGACTACACCCTAACGCCTTTATTCAATGAAACAAACTGCAATACTTCATTCATTCCAACAACAAAATAAGACGTTTTGATTCAACGTTTTGAGCTTGTCTCATTCATTCAACGTAACGATCTTAACTGATTTATTCAATGTATAAACCTGCATTCATTCATTCAATGAATCCAACTACACTCACTCATTCATTGAAACAAGCGGTATTCATTCATTCATTGAATCCAGCTTATCCCATTGATTCAATGTCTACACCTTAACGCCTTTATTCAATGAAACAAACTGCAATAATTCATGCTTTCCAACAACAAAGTAAGACGTTTTGATTCAACGTTTTGAGCTTGTCTCATTCATTCAATGTAACGAGCTTAACTGATTTATTCAATGTATGAAACTGCATTCATTCATTCAATGAATCCAACTACACTCACTCATTCATTGAAACAAGCGGTATTCATTCATTCATTGAATCCAGCTTATCCCATTGATTCCATGTCTACACCTTAACGCCTTTATTGAATGAAACAAACTGCAATAAATCATTTATTCCAACAACAAAATAAGACGTTTTGATTCAAAGTTTTGAGCTCGTCTCATTCATTCAATGTAACGAGCTTAACTGATTTAATCAGTGTATGAAAATGCATTCGTTCATTCATTGAATTAAACTACACTCACTCATTCATTGAAACAAGCGGTATTCATTCAATCATTGAATCCTGCTTATCCCATTGATTCAATGTCTACTCTTTAACGCTTTTATTCAATGAAACAAACTGCAATATTTCATTCATTCCAACAACAAAATAAGACCTTTTGATTCAACGTTTTGAGCTTGTCTCATTCATTCAATGTAACGAGTTTAACTGATTTATTCAATGTATGAAACTGCATTCATTCATTCAATGAATCAAACTACACTCACTCATTCATTGGAACAAGCGGTATTCATTCAATCATTGAATCCAGCTTATCCCATTGATTCAATGTCTACTCTTTAACGCTTTTATTCAATGAAACAAACTGCAATATTTCATTCATTCCAACAACAAAATAAGACGTTTTGATTCAACGTTTTGAGCTTGTCTCATTCATTCAATGTAACGAGCTTAACTGATTTATTCAATGTATGAAACTGCATTCATTCATTCAATGAATCAAACTACACTCACTCATTCATTGAAACAAGCGGTATTCATTCATTCATTGAATCCAGCTTATCCCATTGATTCAATGTCTACACCTTAACGCCTTTATTCAATGAAAGAAACTGCAATAATTCATTTATTCCAAGAACCAAATAAGACGTTTTGATTCAACGTTTTGAGCTCGTCTCATTCATTCAATGTAATGAGCTTAACTGATTTACTCAGTGTATGAAACTGCATTCGTTCATTCATTGAATCAAACTACACTCACTCATTCATTGAAACAAGCGGTATTCATTCATTCATTGAATCCAGCTTATCCCATTGATTCAATGTCTACTCTTTAACGCTTTTATTCAATGAAACAAACTGCAATATTTCATTCATTCCAACAACAAAATAAGACGTTTTGATTCAACGTTTTGATCTTGTCTCATTCATTCAATTTAACGAGTTTAACTGATTTATTCAATGTATAAAACTGCATTCATTCATTCAATGAATCAAACTACACTCACTCATTCATTGAAACAAGCGGTATTCATTCAATCATTGAATCCTGCTTATCCCATTGATTCAATGTCTACTCTTTAACGCTTTTATTCAATGAAACAAACTGCAATATTTCATTTATTCCAACAACAAAATAAGACGTTTTGATTCAACGTTTTGAGCTTGTCTCATTCATTCAATGTAACGAGTTTAACTGATTTATTCAATGTATGAAACTGCATTCATTCATTCAATGATTCAAACTAAACTCACTCATTCATTGAAACAAGCGGTATTTATTCATTCATTGAATCCAGCTTATCCCATTGATTCAATGTCTACTCTTTACCGCTTTTATTCAATGAAACAAACTGCAATATTTCATTCATTCCAACAAAATAAGACGTTTTGATTCAACGTTTTGATCTTGTCTCATTCATTCAATGTAACGAGTTTAACTGATTTATTCAATGTATGAAACTGCATTCATTCATTCAATGAATCAAACTACACTCACTCATTCATTGAAACAAGCGGTATTCATTCATTCATTGAATCCAGCTTATCCCATTGATTCAATGTCTACTCTTTAACGCTTTTATTCAATGAAACAAACTGCAATATTTCATTTATTCCAACAACAAAATAAGACCTTTTGATTCAACGTTTTGAGCTTGTCTCATTCATTCAATGTAACGAGTTTAACTGATTTATTCAATGTATGAAACTGCATTCATTCATTCAATGAATCAAACTACACTCACTCATTCATTGGAACAAGCGGTATTCATTCAATCATTGAATCCAGCTTATCCCATTGATTCAATGTCTACTCTTTAACGCTTTTATTCAATGAAACAAACTGCAATATTTCATTCATTCCAACAACAAAATAAGACGTTTTGATTCAACGTTTTGAGCTTGTCTCATTCATTCAATGTAACGAGCTTAACTGATTTATTCAATGTATGAAACTGCATTCATTCATTCAATGAATCAAACTACACTCACTCATTCATTGAAACAAGCGGTATTCATTCATTCATTGAATCCAGCTTATCCCATTGATTCAATGTCTACACCTTAACGCCTTTATTCAATGAAAGAAACTGCAATAATTCATTTATTCCAAGAACCAAATAAGACGTTTTGATTCAACGTTTTGAGCTCGTCTCATTCATTCAATGTAATGAGCTTAACTGATTTACTCAGTGTATGAAACTGCATTCGTTCATTCATTGAATCAAACTACACTCACTCATTCATTGAAACAAGCGGTATTCATTCATTCATTGAATCCAGCTTATCCCATTGATTCAATGTCTACTCTTTAACGCTTTTATTCAATGAAACAAACTGCAATATTTCATTCATTCCAACAACAAAATAAGACGTTTTGATTCAACGTTTTGATCTTGTCTCATTCATTCAATTTAACGAGTTTAACTGATTTATTCAATGTATAAAACTGCATTCATTCATTCAATGAATCAAACTACACTCACTCATTCATTGAAACAAGCGGTATTCATTCAATCATTGAATCCTGCTTATCCCATTGATTCAATGTCTACTCTTTAACGCTTTTATTCAATGAAACAAACTGCAATATTTCATTCATTCCAACAACAAAATAAGACGTTTTGATTCAACGTTTTGAGCTTGTCTCATTCATTCAATGTAACGAGTTTAACTGATTTATTCAATGTATGAAACTGCATTCATTCATTCAATGATTCAAACTACACTCACTCATTCATTGAAACAAGCGGTATTTATTCATTCATTGAATCCAGCTTATCCCATTGATTCAATGTCTACTCTTTACCGCTTTTATTCAATGAAACAAACTGCAATATTTCATTCATTCCAACAAAATAAGACGTTTTGATTCAACGTTTTGATCTTGTCTCATTCATTCAATGTAACGAGTTTAACTGATTTATTCAATGTATAAAACTGCATTCATTCATTCAATGAATCAAACTACACTCACTCATTCATTGAAACAAGCGGTATTCATTCAATCATTGAATCCTGCTTATCCCATTGATTCAATGTCTACTCTTTAACGCTTTTATTCAATGAAACAAACTGCAATATTTCATTCTTTCCAACAACAAAATAAGACGTTTTGATTCAACGTTTTGATCTTGTCTCATTCATTCAATGTAACGAGTTTAACTGATTTATTCAATGTATAAAACTGCATTCATTCATTCAATGAATCAAACTACACTCACTCATTCAATGAAACAAGCGGTATTCATTCATTCATTGAATCCAGCTCGTCGCATTGATTCAATGACTACACCCTAACGCCTTTATTCAATGAAACAAACTGCAATACTTCATTCATTCCAACAACAAAATAAGACGTTTTGATTCAACGTTTTGAGCTTGTCTCATTCATTCAACGTAACGATCTTAACTGATTTATTCAATGTATGAACCTGCATTCATTCATTCAATGAATCCAACTACACTCACTCATTCATTGAAACAAGCGGTATTCATTCATTCATTGAATCCAGCTTATCCCATTGATTCAATGTCTACACCTTAACGCCTTTATTCAATGAAACAAACTGCAATAATTCATGCTTTCCAACAACAAAGTAAGACGTTTTGATTCAACGATTTGAGCTCGTCTCATTCATTCAATGTAACGAGCTTAACTGATTTATTCAATGTATGAAACAGCAGTCATTCATCCAATGAATCCAACTACACTCACTCATTCATTGAAACAAGCGGTATTCATTCATTCATTGAATCCAGCTTATCCCATTGATTCCATGTCTACACCTTAACGCCTTTATTGAATGAAACATACTGCAATAATTCATTTATTCCAACAACAAAATAAGACGTTTTGATTCAACGTTTTGAGCTTGTCTCATTCATTCAATGTAACGAGCTTAACTGATTTATTCAATGTATGAAACTGCATTCATTCATTCAATGAATCAAACTACAGGCACTCATTCATTGAAACAAGCGGTATTCAAACATTCATTGAATCCAGCTTATCCCATTGATTCAATGTCTACACCTTAACGCCTTTATTCAATGAAACAAACTGCAATAATTCATTTATTCCAAGAACAAAATAAGACGTTTTAATTCAACGTTTTGAGCTTGTCTGATTCATTCAATGTAACGAGCTTAACTGATTTATTCAATGTATGAAACTGCATTCATTCAATCAATGAATCAAACTACACTCACTCATTCAATGAAACAAGCGATATTCATTCATTCATTGAATCCAGCTTGTCGCATTGATTCAATGACTACACCCTAACGCCTTAATTCAATGAAACAAACTGCAATAATTCATTCATTCCAACAACAAAATAAGACGTTTTGATTCAACGTTTTGAGCTTGTCTCATTCATTCAACGTAACGATCTTAACTGATTTATTCAATGTATGAACCTGCATTCATTCATTCAATGAATCCAACTACACTCACTCATTCATTGAAACAAGCGGTATTCATTCATTCATTGAATCCAGCTTATCCCATTGATTCAATGTCTACACCTTAACGCCTTTATTCAATGAAACAAACTGCAATAATTTATTTATTCCAAGAACAAAATAAGACGTTTTAATTCAACGTTTTGAGCTTGTCTCATTCATTCAACGTAACGAGCTTAACTGATTTATTCCATGTATGAAACTGCATTCATTCATTCAATGAATCAAACTACACTCACTCATTCAATGAAACAAGCGGTATTCATTCATTCATTGAATCCAGCTTGTCGCATTGATTCAATGACTACACCCTAACGCCTTTATTCAATGAAACAAACTGCAATAATTCATTTATTCCAAGAACAAAATAAGACGTTTTAATTCAACGTTTTGAGCTTGTCTCATTCATTCAACGTAACGATCTTAACTGATTTATTCAATGTATAAACCTGCATTCATTCATTCAATGAATCCAACTACACTCACTCATTCATTGAAACAAGCGGTATTCATTCATTCATTGAATCCAGCTTATCCCATTGATTCAATGTCTACACCTTAACGCCTTTATTCAATGAAACAAACTGCAATAATTCATGCTTTCCAACAACAAAGTAAGACGTTTTGATTCAACGTTTTGAGCTTGTCTCATTCATTCAATGTAACGAGCTTAACTGATTTATTCAATGTATGAAACTGCATTCATTCATTCAATGAATCCAACTACACTCACTCATTCATTGAAACAAGCGGTATTCATTCATTCATTGAATCCAGCTTATCCCATTGATTCCATGTCTACACCTTAACGCCTTTATTGAATGAAACAAACTGCAATAAATCATTTATTCCAACAACAAAATAAGACGTTTTGATTCAAAGTTTTGAGCTCGTCTCATTCATTCAATGTAACGAGCTTAACTGATTTAATCAGTGTATGAAAATGCATTCGTTCATTCATTGAATTAAACTACACTCACTCATTCATTGAAACAAGCGGTATTCATTCAATCATTGAATCCTGCTTATCCCATTGATTCAATGTCTACTCTTTAACGCTTTTATTCAATGAAACAAACTGCAATATTTCATTCATTCCAACAACAAAATAAGACCTTTTGATTCAACGTTTTGAGCTTGTCTCATTCATTCAATGTAACGAGTTTAACTGATTTATTCAATGTATGAAACTGCATTCATTCATTCAATGAATCAAACTACACTCACTCATTCATTGGAACAAGCGGTATTCATTCAATCATTGAATCCAGCTTATCCCATTGATTCAATGTCTACTCTTTAACGCTTTTATTCAATGAAACAAACTGCAATATTTCATTCATTCCAACAACAAAATAAGACGTTTTGATTCAACGTTTTGAGCTTGTCTCATTCATTCAATGTAACGAGCTTAACTGATTTATTCAATGTATGAAACTGCATTCATTCATTCAATGAATCAAACTACACTCACTCATTCATTGAAACAAGCGGTATTCATTCATTCATTGAATCCAGCTTATCCCATTGATTCAATGTCTACACCTTAACGCCTTTATTCAATGAAAGAAACTGCAATAATTCATTTATTCCAAGAACCAAATAAGACGTTTTGATTCAACGTTTTGAGCTCGTCTCATTCATTCAATGTAATGAGCTTAACTGATTTACTCAGTGTATGAAACTGCATTCGTTCATTCATTGAATCAAACTACACTCACTCATTCATTGAAACAAGCGGTATTCATTCATTCATTGAATCCAGCTTATCCCATTGATTCAATGTCTACTCTTTAACGCTTTTATTCAATGAAACAAACTGCAATATTTCATTCATTCCAACAACAAAATAAGACGTTTTGATTCAACGTTTTGATCTTGTCTCATTCATTCAATTTAACGAGTTTAACTGATTTATTCAATGTATAAAACTGCATTCATTCATTCAATGAATCAAACTACACTCACTCATTCATTGAAACAAGCGGTATTCATTCAATCATTGAATCCTGCTTATCCCATTGATTCAATGTCTACTCTTTAACGCTTTTATTCAATGAAACAAACTGCAATATTTCATTTATTCCAACAACAAAATAAGACGTTTTGATTCAACGTTTTGAGCTTGTCTCATTCATTCAATGTAACGAGTTTAACTGATTTATTCAATGTATGAAACTGCATTCATTCATTCAATGATTCAAACTACACTCACTCATTCATTGAAACAAGCGGTATTTATTCATTCATTGAATCCAGCTTATCCCATTGATTCAATGTCTACTCTTTACCGCTTTTATTCAATGAAACAAACTGCAATATTTCATTCATTCCAACAAAATAAGACGTTTTGATTCAACGTTTTGATCTTGTCTCATTCATTCAATGTAACGAGTTTAACTGATTTATTCAATGTATAAAACTGCATTCATTCATTCAATGAATCAAACTACACTCACTCATTCATTGAAACAAGCGGTATTCATTCAATCATTGAATCCTGCTTATCCCATTGATTCAATGTCTACTCTTTAACGCTTTTATTCAATGAAACAAACTGCAATATTTCATTCATTCCAACAACAAAATAAGACGTTTTGATTCAACGTTTTGATCTTGTCTCATTCATTCAATGTAACGAGTTTAACTGATTTATTCAATGTATAAACCTGCATTCATTCATTCAATGAATCAAACTACAGGCACTCATTCATTGAAACAAGCGGTATTCAAACATTCATTGAATCCAGCTTATCCCATTGATTCAATGTCTACACCTTAACGCCTTTATTCAATGAAACAAACTGCAATAATTCATTTATTCCAAGAACAAAATAAGACGTTTTAATTCAACGTTTTGAGCTTGTCTCATTCATTCAATGTAACGAGCTTAACTGATTTATTCAATGTATGAAACTGCATTCATTCAATCAATGAATCAAACTACACTCACTCATTCAATGAAACAAGCGATATTCATTCATTCATTGAATCCAGCTTGTCGCATTGATTCAATGACTACACCCTAACGCCTTAATTCAATGAAACAAACTGCAATAATTCATTCATTCCAACAACAAAATAAGACGTTTTGATTCAACGTTTTGAGCTTGTCTCATTCATTCAACGTAACGATCTTAACTGATTTATTCAATGTATGAACCTGCATTCATTCATTCAATGAATCCAACTACACTCACTCATTCATTGAAACAAGCGGTATTCATTCATTCATTGAATCCAGCTTATCCCATTGATTCAATGTCTACACCTTAACGCCTTTATTCAATGAAACAAACTGCAATAATTTATTTATTCCAAGAACAAAATAAGACGTTTTAATTCAACGTTTTGAGCTTGTCTCATTCATTCAACGTAACGAGCTTAACTGATTTATTCCATGTATGAAACTGCATTCATTCATTCAATGAATCAAACTACACTCACTCATTCAATGAAACAAGCGGTATTCATTCATTCATTGAATCCAGCTTGTCGCATTGATTCAATGACTACACCCTAACGCCTTTATTCAATGAAACAAACTGCAATAATTCATTTATTCCAAGAACAAAATAAGACGTTTTAATTCAACGTTTTGAGCTTGTCTCATTCATTCAACGTAACGAGCTTAACTGATTTATTCCATGTATGAAACTGCATTCATTCATTCAATGAATCAAACTACACTCACTCATTCAATGAAACAAGCGGTATTCATTCACTCATTGAATCCAGCTTATCCCATTGATTCAATGTCTACACCTTAACGCCTTTATTCAATGAAACAAACTGCAATAATTCATGCTTTCCAACAACAAAATAAGACGTTTTGATTCAACGTTTTGAGCTTGTCTCATTCATTCAATGTAACGAGCTTAACTGATTTATTCAATGTATGAAACTGCATTCATTCATTCAATGAATCAAACTACACTCACTCATCATTGAAACAAGCGGTATTCATTCATTCATTGAATCCAGCTTATCGCATTGATTCAATGACTACACCCTAACGCCTTTATTCAATGAAACAAACTGCAATAATTCATGATTTCCAACAACAAAATAAGACGTTTTGATTCAACGTTTTGAGCTTGTCTCATTCATTCAACGTAACGATCTTAACTGATTTATTCAATGTATGAAACTGCATTCATTCATTCAATGATTCAAACTACACTCACTCATTCATTGAAACAAGCGGTATTCATTCATTCATTGAATCCAGCTTATCCCATTGATTCAATGTCTACACGTTAACGCCTTTATTCAATGAAACAAACTGCAATAATTCATTTATTCCAAGAACAAAATAAGACGTTTTAATTCAACTTTTTGAGCTTGTCTCATTCATTCAATGTAACGAGCTTAACTGATTTATTCCATGTATGAAACTGCATTCATTCATTCAATGAATCAAACTACACTCACTCATTCAATGAAACAAGCGGTATTCATTCATTCATTGAATCCAGCTTGTCGCATTGATTCAATAACTACACCCTAACGCCTTTATTCAATGAAACAAACTGCAATACTTCATTCATTCCAACAACAAAATAAGACGTTTTGATTCAACGTTTTGAGCTTGTCTCATTCATTCAACGTAACGATCTTAACTGATTTATTCAATGTATGAACCTGCATTCATTCATTCAATGAATCCAACTACACTCACTCATTCATTGAAACAAGCGGTATTCATTCATTCATTGAATCCAGCTTATCCCATTGATTCAATGTCTACACCTTAACGCCTTTATTCAATGAAACAAACTGCAATAATTCATGCTTTCCAACAACAAAGTAAGACGTTTTGATTCAACGTTTTGAGATCGTCTCATTCATTCAATGTAACGAGCTTAACTGATTTATTCAATGTATGAAACAGCAGTCATTCATTCAATGAATCCAACTACACTCACTCATTCATTGAAACAAGCGGTATTCATTCATTCATTGATACCAGCTTATCCCATTGATTCCATGTCTACACCTTAACGCCTTTATACAATGAAACATACTGCAATAATTCATTCATTCCAACAACAAAATAAGACGTTTTCATTCAACGTTTTGAGCTCGTCTCATTCATTCAATGTAACGAGTTTAACTGATTTATTCAATGTATGAAACTGCATTCATTCATTCAATGAATCAAACTACACTCACTCATTCATTGAAACAAGCGGTATTCATTCATTCATTGAATCCTGCTTATCCCATTAATTCAATGTCTACACCTTAACGCCTTTATTCAATGAAACAAACTGCAATAATTCATTTATTCCAAGAACAAAATAAGACGTTTTAATTCAACGTTTTGAGCTTGTCTCATTCATTCAATGTAACGAGCTTAACTGATTTATTCAATGTATGAAACTGCATTCATTCATTCAATGAATCAAACTACACTCACTCATTCAATGAAACAAGCGATATTCATTCATTCATTGAATCCAGCTTATCGCATTGATTCAATGACTACACCCTAACGCCTTTATTCAATGAAACAAACTGCAATAATTCATTCATTCCAACAACAAAATAAGACGTTTTGATTCAACGTTTTGAGATCGTCTCATTCATTCAATGTAACGAGCTTAACTGATTTATTCAATGTATGAAACAGCAGTCATTCATTCAATGAATCCAACTACACTCACTCATTCATTGAAACAAGCGGTATTCATTCATTCATTGATACCAGCTTATCCCATTGATTCCATGTCTACACCTTAACGCCTTTATACAATGAAACATACTGCAATAATTCATTCATTCCAACAACAAAATAAGACGTTTTCATTCAACGTTTTGAGCTTGTCTCATTCATTCAATGTAACGAGCTTAACTGATTTATTCAATGTATGAAACTGCATTCATTCATTCAATGAATCAAACTACACTCACTCATTCAATGAAACAAGCGATATTCATTCATTCATTGAATCCAGCTTGTCGCATTGATTCAATAACTACACCCTAACGCCTTTATTCAATGAAACAAACTGCAATACTTCATTCATTCCAACAACAAAATAAGACGTTTTGATTCAACGTTTTGAGATCGTCTCATTCATTCAATGTAACGAGCTTAACTGATTTATTCAATGTATGAAACAGCAGTCATTCATTCAATGAATCCAACTACACTCACTCATTCATTGAAACAAGCGGTATTCATTCATTCATTGATACCAGCTTATCCCATTGATTCCATGTCTACACCTTAACGCCTTTATACAATGAAACATACTGCAATAATTCATTCATTCCAACAACAAAATAAGACGTTTTCATTCAACGTTTTGAGCTCGTCTCATTCATTCAATGTAACGAGTTTAACTGATTTATTCAATGTATGAAACTGCATTCATTCATTCAATGAATCAAACTACACTCACTCATTCATTGAAACAAGCGGTATTCATTCATTCATTGAATCCTGCTTATCCCATTAATTCAATGTCTACACCTTAACGCCTTTATTCAATGAAACAAACTGCAATAATTCATTTATTCCAAGAACAAAATAAGACGTTTTAATTCAACGTTTTGAGCTTGTCTCATTCATTCAATGTAACGAGCTTAACTGATTTATTCAATGTATGAAACTGCATTCATTCATTCAATGAATCAAACTACACTCACTCATTCAATGAAACAAGCGATATTCATTCATTCATTGAATCCAGCTTATCGCATTGATTCAATGACTACACCCTAACGCCTTTATTCAATGAAACAAACTGCAATAATTCATTCATTCCAACAACAAAATAAGACGTTTTGATTCAACGTTTTGAGCTTGTCTCATTCATTCAATGTAACGATCTTAACTGATTTATTCAATGTATGAACCTGCATTCATTCATTCAATGAATCCAACTACACTCACTCATTCATTGAAACAAGCGGTATTCATTCATTCATTGAATCCAGCTTATCCCATTGATTCAATGTCTACACCTTAACGCCTTTATTCAATGAAACAAACTGCAATAATTCATTTATTCTTAGAACAAAATAAGACGTTTTAATTCAACGTTTTGAGCTTGTCTCATTCATTCAACGTAACGAGCTTAACTGATTTATTCCATGTATGAAACTGCATTCATTCATTCAATGAATCAAACTACACTCACTCATTCAATGAAACAAGCGGTATTCATTCATTCATTGAATCCAGCTTGTCGCATTGATTCAATGACTACACCCTAACGCCTTTATTCAATGAAACAAACTGCAATACTTCATTCATTCCAACAACAAAATAAGACGTTTTGATTCAACGTTTTGAGCTTGTCTCATTCATTCAACGTAACGATCTTAACTGATTTATTCAATGTATGAACCTGCATTCATTCATTCAATGAATCCAACTACACTCACTCATTCATTGAAACAAGCGGTATTCATTCATTCATTGAATCCAGCTTATCCCATTGATTCAATGTCTACACCTTAACGCCTTTATTCAATGAAACAAACTGCAATAATTCATTTATTCCAAGAACAAAATAAGACGTTTTACTTCAACGTTTTGAGCTTGTCTCATTCATTCAACGTAACGAGCTTAACTGATTTATTCCATGTATGAAACTGCATTCATTCATTCAATGAATCAAACTACACTCACTCATTCAATGAAACAAGCGGTATTCATTCATTCATTGAATCCAGCTTGTCGCATTGATTCAATGACTACACCCTAACGCCTTTATTCAATGAAACAAACTGCAATACTTCATTCATTCCAACAAAATAAGACGTTTTGATTCAACGTTTTGAGCTTGTCTCATTCATTCAACGTAACGATCTTAACTGATTTATTCAATGTATGAACCTGCATTCATTCATTCAATGAATCCAACTACTATTCACTCATTCATTGAAACAAGCGGTATTCATTCATTCATTGAATCCAGCTTATCCCATTGATTCAATGTCTACACCTTAACGCCTTTATTCAATGAAACAAACTGCAATAATTCATGCTTTCCAACAACAAAATAAGACGTTTTGATTCAACGTTTTGAGCTTGTCTCATTCATTCAATGTAACGAGCTTAACTGATTTATTCAATGTATGAAACTGCTTTAATTCATTCAATGAATCAAACTACACTCACTCATTCATTGAAACAAGCGGTATTCATTCATTCATTGAATCCAGCTTATCCCATTGATTCAATGACTACACCCTAACGCCTTTATTCAATGAAACAAACTGCAATACTTCATTCATTCCAACAACAAAATAAGACGTTTTCATTCAACGTTTTGAGCTCGTCTCATTCATTCAACGTAACGATCTTAACTGATTTATTCAATGTATGAACCTGCATTCATTCATTCAATGAATCCAACTACACTCACTATTTCATTGAAACAAGCGGTATTCATTCATTCATTGAATCCAGCTTATCCCATTGATTCAATGTCTACTCATTAACGCTTTTATTCAATGAAACAAACTGCAATAATTCATTTATTCCAACAACAAATAAGACGTTTTGATATAACGTTTTGAGCTTGTCTCATTCATTCAATGTAACGATCTTAACTGATTGATTCAATGTATGAAACTGCATTCATTCATTCAATGAATCAATATACACTCACTCATTCATTGAAACAAGCGGTATTCATTCATTCATTGAATCCAGCTTATCCCATTGATTTAATGTCTACTCTTTAACGCTTTTATTCAATGAAACAAACTGCAATATTTCATTCATTCCAACAACAAAATAAGACGTTTTGATTCAACGTTTTGAGCTTGTCTCATTCATTCAACGTAACGAGCTTAACTGATTTATTCAATGTATGAAACTGCATTCAATCATTCAATGAATCCAACTACACTCACTCATTCATTGAAACAAGCGGTATTCATTCATTCATTGAATCCAGCTTATCCCATTGATTCAATGTCTACACCTTAACACATTTATTCAATGAAAGACACTGCAATAATTCATTTATTCCAACAACAAAATAAGACGTTTTGATTCAACTATTTTGAGCTCGTCTCATTCATTCAATGTAACGATCTTAACTGAGTTATTCAATGTATGAAACTGCATTCATTCATTCAATGAATCAATCTGCACTCACTCATTCATTGAAACAAGCGGTATTCATTCATTCATTGAATCCTGCTTATCCCATTGATTCAATGTCTACTCTTTAACGCTTTTATTCAATGAAACAAACTGCAATATTTCATTCATTCCAACAACAAAATAAGACGTTTTGATTCAACGTTTTGAGCTTGTCTCATTCATTCAATGTAACGAGTTTAACTGATGTATTCAATGTATGAAACTGCATTCTTTCATTCAATGAATCAAACTACACTCACTCATTCATTGAAACAAGCGGTATTCATTCAATCATTGAATCCAGCTTATCCCATTGATTCAATGTCTACACGTTAACGCCTTTATTCAATGAAACAAACTGCAATAATTCATTTATTCCAAGAACAAAATAAGACGTTTTAATTCAACTTTTTGAGCTTGTCTCATTCATTCAATGTAACGAGCTTAACTGATTTATTCAATGTATGAAACTGCATTCATTCATTCAATGAATCCAACTACACTCACTCATTCATTGAAACAAGCGGTATTCATTCATTCATTGAATCCAGCTTATCCCATTGATTCAATGTCTACACCTTAACACATTTATTCAATGAAAGACACTGCAATAATTCATTTATTCCAACAACAAAATAAGACGTTTTGATTCAACGTTTTGAGCTTGTCTCATTCATTCAACGTAACGATCTTAACTGATTTATTCAATGTATGAACCTGCATTCATTCATTCAATGAATCCAACTACACTCACTCATTCATTGAAACAAGCGGTATTCATTCATTCATTGAATCCAGCTTATCCCATTGATTCAATGTCTACACATTAACGCCTTTATTCAATGAAACAAACTGCAATAATTCATGCTTTCCAACAACAAAATAAGACGTTTTGATTCAACGTTTTGAGCTTGTCTCATTCATTCAATGTAACGAGCTTAACTGATTTATTCAATGTATGAAACTGCATTCATTCATTCAATGAATCCAACTACACTCACTCATTCATTGAAACAAGCGGTATTCATTCATTCATTGAATCCAGCTTATCCCATTGATTCAATGTCTACACCTTAACGCCTTTATTCAATGAAACAAACTGCAATAATTCATTTATTCCAAGAACAAAATAAGACGTTTTAATTCAACGTTTTGAGCTTGTCTCATTCATTCAATGTAACGAGCTTAACTGATTTATTCAATGTATGAAACTGCATTCATTCATTCAATGAATCAATATACACTCACTCATTCATTGAAACAAGCGGTATTCATTCATTCATTGAATCCAGCTTATCCCACTGATTCAATGTCTACTCTTTAACGCTTTTATTCAATGAAACAAACTGCAATATTTCATTCATTCCAACAACAAAATAAGACGTTTTGATTCAACGTTTTGAGCTTGTCTCATTCATTCAATGTAACGAGCTTAACTGATTTATTCAATGTATGAAACTGCATTCATTCATTCAATGAATCCAACTACACTCACTCATTCATTGAAACAAGCGGTATTCATTCATTCATTGAATCCAGCTTATCCCATTGATTCAATGTCTACACCTTAACGCCTTTATTCAATGAAACATACTGCAATAATTCATTCATTCCAACAACAAAATAAGACGTTTTCATTCAACGTTTTGAGCTCGTCTCATTCATTCAATGTAACGAGTTTAACTGATTTATTCAATGTATGAAACTGCATTCATTCATTCAATGAATCAAACTACACTCACTCATTCATTGAAACAAGCGGTATTCATTCATTCATTGAATCCTGCTTATCCCATTGATTCAATGTCTACACCTTAACGCCTTTATTCAATGAAACAAACTGCAATAATTCATTTATTCCAAGAACAAAATAAGACGTTTTAATTCAACGTTTTGAGCTTGTCTCATTCATTCAATGTAACGAGCTTAACTGATTTATTCAATGTATGAAACTGCATTCATTCATTCAATGAATCAAACTACACTCACTCATTCATTGAAACAAGCGGTATTCATTCATTCATTGAATCCAGCTTATCCCATTGATTCAATGTCTACACCTTAACGCCTTTATTCAATGAAAGAAACTGCAATAATTCATTTATTCCAACAACCAAATAAGACGTTTTAATTCAACGTTTTGAGCTTTTCTCATTCATTCAATGTAACGAGCTTAACTGATTTATTCAATGTATGAAACTGCATTCATTCATTCAATGAATCAAACTACACTCACTCATTCAATGAAACAAGCGGTATTCATTCATTCATTGAATCCAGCTTATCGCATTGATTCAATGACTACACCCTAACGTCTTTATTCAATGAAACAAACTGCAATAATTCATTCATTCCAACAACAAAATAAGACGTTTTGATTCAACGTTTTGAGCTTGTCTCATTTATTCAACGTAACGAGCTTAACTGATTTATTCCATGAATGAAACTGCATTCATTCATTCAATGAATAAAACTACACTCACTCATTCAATGAAACAAGCGGTATTCATTCATTCATTGAATCCAGCTTGTCGCATTGATTCAATGACTACACCCTAACGCCTTTATTCAATGAAACAAACTGCAATACTTCATTCATTCCAACAACAAAATAAGACGTTTTGCTCCAACGTTTTGAGCTTGTCTCATTCATTCAACGTAACGATCTTAACTGATTTATTCAATGTATGAACCTGCATTCATTCATTCAATGAATCCAACTACACTCACTCATTCATTGAAACAAGCGGTATTCATTCATTCATTGAATCCAGCTTATCCCATTGATTCAATGTCTACACCTTAACGCCTTTATTCAATGAAACAAACTGCAATAATTCATGCTTTCCAACAACAAAGTAAGACGTTTTGATTCAACGTTTTGAGCTTGTCTCATTCATTCAATGTAACGAGCTTAACTGATTTATTCAATGTATGAAACTGCATTCATTCATTCAATGAATCCAACTACACTCACTCATTCATTGAAACAAGCGGTATTCATTCATTCATTGAATCCAGCTTATCCCATTGATTCCATGTCTACACCTTAACGCCTTTATTGAATGAAACAAACTGCAATAAATCATTTATTCCAACAACAAAATAAGACGTTTTGATTCAAAGTTTTGAGCTCGTCTCATTCATTCAATGTAACGAGCTTAACTGATTTAATCAGTGTATGAAAATGCATTCGTTCATTCATTGAATCAAACTACACTCACTCATTCATTGAAACAAGCGGTATTCATTCAATCATTGAATCCTGCTTATCCCATTGATTCAATGTCTACTCTTTAACGCTTTTATTCAATGAAACAAACTGCAATATTTCATTCATTCCAACAACAAAATAAGACGTTTTGACTCAACGTTTTGATCTTGTCTCATTCATTCAATGTAACGAGTTTAACTGATTTATTCAATGTATAAAACTGCATTCATTCATTCAATGAATCAAACTACACTCACTCATTCATTGAAACAAGCGGTATTCATTCATTCATTGAATCCAGCTTATCCCATTGATTCAATGTCTACTCTTTAACGCTTTTATTCAATGAAACAAACTGCAATATTTCATTCATTCCAACAACAAAATAAGACGTTTTGATTCAACGTTTTCATCTTGTCTCATTCATTCAATGTAACGAGTTTAACTGATTTATTCAATGTATAAAACTGCATTCATTCATTCAATGAATCAAACTACACTCACTCATTCAATGAAACAAGCGGTATTCATTCATTCATTGAATCCAGCTCGTCGCATTGATTCAATGACTACACCCTAACGCCTTTATTCAATGAAACAAACTGCAATACTTCATTCATTCCAACAACAAAATAAGACGTTTTGATTCAACGTTTTGAGCTTGTCTCATTCATTCAACGTAACGATCTTAACTGATTTATTCAATGTATGAACCTGCATTCATTCATTCAATGAATCCAACTACACTCACTCATTCATTGAAACAAGCGGTATTCATTCATTCATTGAATCCAGCTTATCCCATTGATTCAATGTCTACACCTTAACGCCTTTATTCAATGAAACAAACTGCAATAATTCATGCTTTCCAACAACAAAGTAAGACGTTTTGATTCAACGATTTGAGCTTGTCTCATTCATTCAATGTAACGAGCTTAACTGATTTATTCAATGTATGAAACAGCAGTCATTCATTCAATGAATCCAACTACACTCACTCATTCATTGAAACAAGCGGTATTCATTCATTCATTGAATCCAGCTTATCCCATTGATTCCATGTCTACACCTTAAGGCCTTTATTGAATGAAACAAACTGCAATAATTCATTTATTCCAACAACAAAATAAGACGTTTTGATTCAACGTTTTGAGCTTGTCTCATTCATTCAATGTAACGAGCTTAACTGATTTATTCAATGTATGAAACTGCATTCATTCATTCAATGAATCAAACTACACGCACTCATTCATTGAAACAAGCGGTATTCAAACATTCATTGAATCCAGCTTATCCCATTGATTCAATGTCTACACCTTAACGCCTTTATTCAATGAAACAAACTGCAATAATTCATTTATTCCAAGAACAAAATAAGACGTTTTAATTCAACGTTTTGAGCTTGTCTCATTCATTCAATGTAACGAGCTTAACTGATTTATTCAATGTATGAAACTGCATTCATTCAATCAATGAATCAAACTACACTCACTCATTCAATGAAACAAGCGATATTCATTCATTCATTGAATCCAGCTTGTCGCATTGATTCAATGACTACACCCTAACGCCTTTATTCAATGAAACAAACTGCAATAATTCATTCATTCCAACAACAAAATAAGACGTTTTGATTCAACGTTTTGAGCTTGTCTCATTCATTCAACGTAACGATCTTAACTGATTTATTCAATGTATGAACCTGCATTCATTCATTCAATGAATCCAACTACACTCACTCATTCATTGAAACAAGCGGTATTCATTCATTCATTGAATCCAGCTTATCCCATTGATTCAATGTCTACACCTTAACGCCTTTATTCAATGAAACAAACTGCAATAATTCATGCTTTCCAACAACAAAATAAGACGTTTTGATTCAACGTTTAGAGCTTGTCTCATTCATTCAATGTAACGAGCTTAACTGATTTATTCAATGTATGAAACTACATTCATTCATTCAATGAATCCAACTACACTCACTCATTCATTGAAACAAGCGGTATTCATTCATTCATTGAATCCAGCTTATCCCATTGATTCAATGTCTACACCTTAACGCCTTTATTCAATGAAACATACTGCAATAATTCATTCATTCCAACAACAAAATAAGACGTTTTCATTCAACGTTTTGAGCTCGTCTCATTCATTCAATGTAACGATCTTAACTGATTTATTCAATGTATGAAACTGCATTCATTCATTCAATGAATCAAACTACACTCACTCATTCATTGAAACAAGCGGTATTCATTCATTCATTGAATCCTGCTTATCCCATTGATTCAATGTCTACACCTTAACGCCTTTATTCAATGAAACAAACTGCAATAATTCATTTATTCCAAGAACAAAATAAGACGTTTTAATTCAACGTTTTGAGCTTGTCTCATTCATTCAATGTAACGAGCTTAACTGATTTATTCAATGTATGAAACTGCATTCATTCATTCAATGAATCAATATACACTCACTCATTCATTGAAACAAGCGGTATTCATTCATTCATTGAATCCAGCTTATCCCACTGATTCAATGTCTACTCTTTAACGCTTTTATTCAATGAAACAAACTGCAATATTTCATTCATTCCAACAACAAAATAAGACGTTTTGATTCAACGTTTTGAGCTTGTCTCATTCATTCAATGTAACGAGCTTAACTGATTTATTCAATGTATGAAACTGCATTCATTCATTCAATGAATCAAACTACACTCACTCATTCATTGAAACAAGCGGTATTCATTCATTCATTGAATCCAGCTTATCCCATTGATTCAATGTCTACACCTTAACGCCTTTATTCAATGAAACAAACTGCAATAATTCATTTATTCCAACAACCAAATAAGACGTTTTGATTCAACGTTTTGAGCTTGTCTCATTCATTCAATGTAACGAGCTTAACTGATTTACTCAGTGTATGAAACTGCATTCGTTCATTCATTCAATCAAACTACACTCACTCATTCATTGAAACAAGCGGTATTCATTCATTCATTGAATCCAGCTTATCCCATTGATTCAATGTCTACTCTTTAACGCTTTTATTCAATGAAACAAACTGCAATATTTCATTCATTCCAAGAACAAAATAAGACATTTTGATTCAACGTTTTGAGCTTGTCTCATTCATTCAACGTAACGAGCTTAACTGATTTATTCAATGTATGAAACTGCATTCATTCATTCAATGAATCAAACTACACTCACCCATTCATTGAGACAAGCGGTATTCATTCATTCATTGAATCCAGCTTATCCCATTGATTCAATGTCTACACCTTAACGCCTTTATTCATTGAAACAAACTGCAATAATTCATGCTTTCCAACAACAAAATAAGACGTTTTGATTCAACGTTTTGAGCTCGCCTCATTCATTCAATGTAACGATCTTAACTGAGTTATTCAATGTATGAAACTGCATTCATTCATTCAATGAATAAATCTGCACTCACTCATTCATTGAAACAAGCGGTATTCATTCATTCATTGAATCCTGCTTATCCCATTGATTCAATGTCTACTCTTTAACGCTTTTATGCAATGAAACAAACTGCAATATTTCATTCATTCCAACAACAAAATAAGACGTTTTGATTCAACGTTTTGAGCTTGTCTCATTCATTCAACGTAACGATCTTAACTGATTTATTCAATGTATGAACCTGCATTCATTCATTCAATGAATCCAACTACACTCACTCATTCATTGAAACAAGCGGTATTCATTCATTCATTGAATCCAGCTTATCCCATTGATTCAATGTCTACACCTTAACGCCTTTATTCAATGAAACATACTGCAATAATTCATTCATTCCAACAACAAAATAAGACGTTTTCATTCAACGTTTTGAGCTCGTCTCATTCATTCAATGTAACGAGTTTAACTGATTTATTCAATGTATGAAACTGCATTCATTCATTCAATGAATCAAACTACACTCACTCATTCATTGAAACAAGCGGTATTCATTCATTCATTGAATCCTGCTTATCCCATTGATTCAATGTCTACACCTTAACGCCTTTATTCAATGAAACAAACTGCAATAATTCATTTATTCCAAGAACAAAATGAGACGTTTTAATTCAACGTTTTGAGCTTGTCTCATTCATTCAATGTAACGAGCTTAACTGATTTATTCAATGTATGAAACTGCATTCATTCATTCAATGAATCAAACTACACTCACTCATTCATTGAAACAAGCGGTATTCATTCATTCATTGAATCCAGCTTATCCCATTGATTCAATGTCTACACCTTAACGCCTTTATTCAATGAAAGAAACTGCAATAATTCATTTATTCCAAGAACAAAATAAGACGTTTTAATTCAACGTTTTGAGCTTTTCTCATTCATTCAATGTAACGAGCTTAACTGATTTATTCAATGTATGAAACTGCATTCATTCATTCAATGAATCAAACTACACTCACTCATTCAATGAAACAAGCGGTATTCATTCATTCATTGAATCCAGCTTATCGCATTGATTCAATGACTACACCCTAACGTCTTTATTCAATGAAACAAACTGCAATAATTCATTCATTCCAACAACAAAATAAGACGTTTTGATTCAACGTTTTGAGCTTGTCTCATTTATTCAACGTAACGAGCTTAACTGATTTATTCCATGAATGAAACTGCATTCATTCATTCAATGAATAAAACTACACTCACTCATTCAATGAAACAAGCGGTATTCATTCATTCATTGAATCCAGCTTGTCGCATTGATTCAATGACTACACCCTAACGCCTTTATTCAATGAAACAAACCGCAATACTTCATTCATTCCAACAACAAAATAAGACGTTTTGCTCCAACGTTTTGAGCTTGTCTCATTCATTCAACGTAACGATCTTAACTGATTTATTCAATGTATGAACCTGCATTCATTCATTCAATGAATCCAACTACACTCACTCATTCATTGAAACAAGCGGTATTCATTCATTCATTGAATCCAGCTTATCCCATTGATTCAATGTCTACACCTTAACGCCTTTATTCAATGAAACAAACTGCAATAATTCATGCTTTCCAACAACAAAGTAAGACGTTTTGATTCAACGTTTTGAGCTTGTCTCATTCATTCAATGTAACGAGCTTAACTGATTTATTCAATGTATGAAACTGCATTCATTCATTCAATGAATCCAACTACACTCACTCATTCATTGAAACAAGCGGTATTCATTCATTCATTGAATCCAGCATATCCCATTGATTCCATGTCTACACCTTAACGCCTTTATTGAATGAAACAAACTGCAATAAATCATTTATTCCAACAACAAAATAAGACGTTTTGATTCAAAGTTTTGAGCTCGTCTCATTCATTCAATGTAACGAGCTTAACTGATATAATCAGTGTATGAAAATGCATTCGTTCATTCATTGAATCAAACTACACTCACTCATTCATTGAAACAAGCGGTATTCATTCAATCATTGAATCCTGCTTATCCCATTGATTCAATGTCTACTCTTTAACGCTTTTATTCAATGAAACAAACTGCAATATTTCATTCATTCCAAGAACAAAATAAGACATTTTGATTCAACGTTTTGAGCTTGTCTCATTCATTCAACGTAACGAGCTTAACTGATTTATTCAATGTATGAAACTGCATTCATTCATTCAATGAATCAAACTACACTCACCCATTCATTGAGACAAGCGGTATTCATTCATTCATTGAATCCAGCTTATCCCATTGATTCAATGTCTACACCTTAACGCCTTTATTCAATGAAACATACTGCAATAATTCATTCATTCCAACAACAAAATAAGACGTTTTCATTCAACGTTTTGAGCTCGTCTCATTCATTCAATGTAACGAGTTTAACTGATTTATTCAATGTATGAAACTGCATTCATTCATTCAATGAATCAAACTACACTCACTCATTCATTGAAACAAGCGGTATTCATTCATTCATTGAATCCTGCTTATCCCATTGATTCAATGTCTACACCTTAACGCCTTTATTCAATGAAACAAACTGCAATAATTCATTTATTCCAAGAACAAAATAAGACGTTTTAATTCAACGTTTTGAGCTTGTCTCATTCATTCAATGTAACGAGCTTAACTGATTTATTCAATGTATGAAACTGCATTCATTCATTCAATGAATCAAACTACACTCACTCATTCATTGAAACAAGCGGTATTCATTCATTCATTGAATCCAGCTTATCCCATTGATTCAATGTCTACACCTTAACGCCTTTATTCAATGAAAGAAACTGCAATAATTCATTTATTCCAACAACCAAATAAGACGTTTTGATTCAACGTTTTGAGCTTGTCTCATTCATTCAATGTAACGAGCTTAACTGATTTACTCAGTGTATGAAACTGCATTCGTTCATTCATTGAATCAAACTACACTCACTCATTCATTGAAACAAGCGGTATTCATTCATTCATTGAATCCAGCTTATCCCATTGATTCAATATCTACTCTTTAACGCTTTTATTCAATGAAACAAACTGCAATATTTCATTCATTCCAACAACAAAATAAGACGTTTTGATTCAACGTTTTGAGCTTGTCTCATTCATTCAATGTAACGAGCTTAACTGATTTATTCAATGTATGAAACTGCATTCATTCATTCAATGAATCCAACTACACTCACTCATTCATTGAAACAAGCGGTATTCATTCATTCATTGAATCCAGCTTATCCCATTGATTCAATGTCTACACCTTAACGCCTTTATTCAATGAAACATACTGCAATAATTCATTCATTCCAACAACAAAATAAGACGTTTTCATTCAACGTTTTGAGCTCGTCTCATTCATTCAATGTAACGAGTTTAACTGATTTATTCAATGTATGAAACTGCATTCATTCATTCAATGAATCAAACTACACTCACTCATTCATTGAAACAAGCGGTATTCATTCATTCATTGAATCCTGCTTATCCCATTGATTCAATGTCTACACCTTAACGCCTTTATTCAATGAAACAAACTGCAATAATTCATTTATTCCAAGAACAAAATAAGACGTTTCAATTCAACGTTTTGAGCTTGTCTCATTCATTCAATGTAACGAGCTTAACTGATTTATTCAATGTATGAAACTGCATTCATTCATTCAATGAATCAAACTACACTCACTCATTCATTGAAACAAGCGGTATTCAATCATTCATTGAATCCAGCTTATCCCATTGATTCAATGTCTACACCTTAACGCCTTTATTCAATGAAACAAACTGCAATAATTCATTTATTCCAACAACCAAATAAGACGTTTTGATTCAACGTTTTGAGCTTGTCTCATTCATTCAATGTAACGAGCTTAACTGATTTACTCAGTGTATGAAACTGCATTCGTTCATTCATTGAATCAAACTACACTCACTCATTCATTGAAACAAGCGGTATTCATTCATTCATTGAATCCAGCTTATCCCATTGATTCAATATCTACTCTTTAACGCTTTTATTCAATGAAACAAACTGCAATATTTCATTCATTCCAACAACAAAATAAGACGTTTTGATTCAACGTTTTGAGCTTGTCTCATTCATTCAATGTAACGAGCTTAACTGATTTATTCAATGTATGAAACTGCATTCATTCATTCAATGAATCCAACTACACTCACTCATTCATTGAAACAAGCGGTATTCATTCATTCATTGAATCCAGCTTATCCCATTGATTCAATGTCTACACCTTAACGCCTTTATTCAATGAAACATACTGCAATAATTCATTCATTCCAACAACAAAATAAGACGTTTTCATTCAACGTTTTGAGCTCGTCTCATTCATTCAATGTAACGAGCTTAACTGATTTATTCAATGTATGAAACTGCATTCATTCATTCAATGAATCAAACTACACTCACTCATTCATTGAAACAAGCGGTATTCATTCATTCATTGAATCCTGCTTATCCCATTGATTCAATGTCTACACCTTAACGCCTTTATTCAATGAAACAAACTGCAATAATTCATTTATTCCAAGAACAAAATAAGACGTTTTAATTCAACGTTTTGAGCTTTTCTCATTCATTCAATGTAACGAGCTTAACTGATTTATTCAATGTATGAAACTGCATTCATTCATTCAATGAATCAAACTACACTCACTCATTCAATGAAACAAGCGGTATTCATTCATTCATTGAATCCAGCTTATCGCATTGATTCAATGACTACACCCTAACGTCTTTATTCAATGAAACAAACTGCAATAATTCATTCATTCCAACAACAAAATAAGACGTTTTGATTCAACGTTTTGAGCTTGTCTCATTTATTCAACGTAACGAGCTTAACTGATTTATTCCATGAATGAAACTGCATTCATTCATTCAATGAATAAAACTACACTCACTCATTCAATGAAACAAGCGGTATTCATTCATTCATTGAATCCAGCTTGTCGCATTGATTCAATGACTACACCCTAACGCCTTTATTCAATGAAACAAACCGCAATACTTCATTCATTCCAACAACAAAATAAGACGTTTTGCTCCAACGTTTTGAGCTTGTCTCATTCATTCAACGTAACGATCTTAACTGATTTATTCAATGTATGAACCTGCATTCATTCATTCAATGAATCCAACTACACTCACTCATTCATTGAAACAAGCGGTATTCATTCATTCATTGAATCCAGCTGATCCCATTGATTCAATGTCTACTCTTTAACGCTTTTATTCAATGAAACAAACTGCAATATTTTATTCATTTCAACAATAAAATAAGACGTTTTGATTCAACGTTTTGAGCTTGTCTCATTAGTTCAATGTAACGAGCTTAACTGATTTATTCAATGTATGAAACTGCATTCATTCATTCAATGAATCCAACTACACTCACTCATTCATTGAAACAAGCGGTATTCATTCATTCATTGAATCCAGCTTATCCCATTGATTCCATGTCTACACCTTAACGCCTTTATTGAATGAAACAAACTGCAATAAATCATTTATTCCAACAACCAAATAAGACGTTTTGATTCAAAGTTTTGAGCTCGTCTCATTCATTCAATGTAACGAGCTTAACTGATTTAATCAGTGTATGAAACTGCATTCGTTCATTCATTGAATCAAACTACACTCACTCATTCATTGAAACAAGCGGTATTCATTCATTCATTGAATCCAGCTTATCCCATTGATTCAATGTCTACTCTTTAACGCTTTTATTCAATGAAACAAACTGCAATATTTCATTCATTCCAACAACAAAATAAGACGTTTTGATTCAACGTTTTGAGCTTGTCTCATTCATTCAACGTAACGAGCTTAACTGATTTAATCAATGTATGAAACTGCATTCATTCATTCAATGAATCAAACTACACTCACCCATTCATTGAGACAAGCGGTATTCATTCATTCATTGAATCCAGCTTATCCCATTGATTCAATGTCTACACCTTAACGCCTTTATTCAATGAAACAAACTGCAATATTTCATTCATTCCAAGAACAAAATAAGACGTTTTGATTCAACGTTTTGAGCTTGTCTCATTCATTCAATGTAACGAGTTTAACTGATTTATTCAATGTATGAAACTGCATTCATTCATTCAATGAATCAAACTGCACTCACTCATTGATAAAAACAAGTGTTATTCATTCATTCATTGAATCCAGCTTATCCCATTGATTCAATGTCTACTCTTTAACGCTTTTATTCAATGAAACAAACTGCAATATTTCATTCATTCCAACAACAAAATAAGACGTTTTGATTCAGCGTTTTGAGCTTGTCAAATTCATTCAATGTAACGATCTTAACTGATTTATTCAATGTATGAAACTGCATTCATTCATTCAATGAATCAAACTACACTCACTCATTCATTGAAACAAGCGGTATTCATTCATTCATTGAATCCAGCTTATCCCATTGATTCAATGTCTACACCCTAACGCCTTTATTCAATTAAAGAAAGTGCAATAATTCATTTATTCCAACAACCAAATAAGACGTTTTGATTCAACGTTTTGAGCTTGTCTTATTCATTCAATGTAACGAGCTTAACTGATTTAATCAGTGTATGAAACTGCATTCGTTCATTCATTGAATCAAACTACACTCACTCATTCATTGAAACAAGCGGTATTCATTCATTCATTGAATCCAGCTTATTCCATTGATTCAATGTCTACACCTTAACGCCTTTATTCAATGAAACAAACTGCAATAATTCATTTATTCCAACAACAAAATAAGACGTTTTGATATAACGTTTTGAGCTTGTCTCATTCATTCAATGTAACGATCTTAACTGATTTATTCAATGTATGAAACTGCATTCATTCATTCAATGAATCAATATACACTCACTCATTCATTGAAACAAGCGGTATTCATTCATTCATTGAATCCAGCTTATCCCATTGATTTAATGTCTACTCTTTAACGCTTTTATTCAATGAAACAAACTGCAATATTTCATTCATTCCAACAACAAAATAAGACGTTTTGATTCAACGTTTTGAGCTTGTCTCATTCATTCAACGTAACGAGCTTAACTGATTTATTCAATGTATGAAACTGCATTCATTCATTCAATGAATCAAACTACACTCACTCATTCATTGAAACAAGCGGTATTCATTCATTCATTGAATCCAGCTTATCCCATTGATTCAATGTCTACACCTTAACGTCTTTATTCAATGAAAGAAACTTCAATAATTCATTTATTCCAACAACCAAATAAGACGTTTTGATTCAACGTTTTCAGCTTGTCTCATTCATTCAATGTAACGAGCTTCACTGATTTAATCAGTGTATGAAACTGCATTCGTTCATTCATTGAATCAAACTACACTCACTCATTCATTGAAACAAGCGGTATTCATTCATTCATTGAATCCAGCTTATCCCATTGATTCAATGTCTACACCTTAACGCCTTTATTCAATGAAACAAACTGCAATAATTCATTCATTCCAACAACAAAATAAGACGTTTTGATTCAACGTTTTGAGCTCGTCTCATTCATTCAATGTAACGATCTTAACCGAGTTATTCAATGTATGAAACTGCATTCATTCATTCAATGAATCAATCTGCACTCACTCATTCATTGAAACAAGCGGTATTCATTCATTCATTGAATCCAGCTTATCCCATTGATTCATAGTCTACACCTTAACGCCTTTATTCAATGAAAGACACTGCAATAATTCATTTATTCCAACAACAAAATAAGACGTTTTGATTCAACGTTTTGAGCTCGTCTCATTCATTCAATGTAACGATCTTAACTGATTTATTCAATGTATGAAACTGCATTCATTCATTCAATGAATCAAACTGCACTCACTCATTGATAAAAACAAGTGTTATTCATTCATTCATTGAATCCAGCTTATCCCATTGATTCAATGTCTACTCTTTAACGCTTTTATTCAATGAAACAAACTGCAATATTTCATTCATTCCAACAACAAAATAAGACGTTTTGATTCAGCGTTTTGAGCTTGTCTCATTCATTCAATGTAACGATCTTAACTGATTTATTCAATGTATGAAACTGCATTCATTCATTCAATGAATCAAACTACACTCACTCATTCATTGATACAAGCGGTATTCATTCATTCATTGAATCCAGCTTATCCCATTGATTCAATGTCTACACCCTAACGCCTTTATTCAATTAAAGAAAGTGCAATAATTCATTTATTCCAACAACCAAATAAGACGTTTTGATTCAACGTTTTGAGCTTGTCTCATTCATTCAACGTAACGATCTTAACTGATTTATTCAATGTATGAACCTGCATTCATTCATTCAATGAATCCAACTACACTCACTATTTCATTGAAACAAGCGGTATTCATTCATTCATTGAATCCAGCTTATCCCATTGATTCAATGTCTACTCTTTAACGCTTTTATTCAATGAAACAAACTGCAATAATTCATTTATTCCAACAACAAAATAAGACGTTTTGATATAACGTTTTGAGCTTGTCTCATTCATTCAATGTAACGATCTTAACTGATTGATTCAATGTATGAAACTGCATTCATTCATTCAATGAATCAATATACACTCACTCATTCATTGAAACAAGCGGTATTCATTCATTCATTGAATCCAGCTTATCCCATTGATTTAATGTCTACTCTTTAACGCTTTTATTCAAATGAAACAAACTGCAATATTTCATTCATTCCAACAACAAAATAAGACGTTTTGATTCAACGTTTTGAGCTTGTCTCATTCATTCAACGTAACGATCTTAACTGATTGATTCAATGTATGAAACTGCATTCATTCATTCAATGAATCAATATACACTCACTCATTCATTGAAACAAGCGGTATTCATTCATTCATTGAATCCAGCTTATCCCATTGATTTAATGTCTACTCTTTAACGCTTTTATTCAAATGAAACAAACTGCAATATTTCATTCATTCCAACAACAAAATAAGACGTTTTGATTCAACGTTTTGAGCTTGTCTCATTCATTAAACGTAACGAGCTTAACTGATTTATTCAATGTATGAAACTGCATTCAATCATTCAATGAATCCAACTACACACACTCATTCATTGAAACAAGCGGTATTCATTCAATCATTGAATCCAGCTTATCCCATTGATTCAATGTCTACACGTTAACGCCTTTATTCAACGAAACAAACTGCAATAATTCATTTATTCCAAGAACAAAATAAGACGTTTTAATTCAACTTTTTGAGCTTGTCTCATTCATTCAATGTAACGAGCTTAACTGATTTATTCCATGTATGAAACTGCATTCATTCATTCAATGAATCAAACTACACTCACTCATTCAATGAAACAAGCGGTATTCATTCATTCATTGAATCCAGCTTGTCGCATTGATTCAATGACTACACCCTAACGCCTTTATTCAATGAAACAAACTGCAATACTTCATTCATTCCAACAACAAAATAAGACGTTTTGATTCAACGTTTTGAGCTTGTCTCATTCATTCAACGTAACGATCTTAACTGATTTATTCAATGTATGAAACTGCATTCATTCATTCAATGAATCCAACTACACTCACTCATTCATTGAAACAAGCGGTATTCATTCATTCATTGAATCCAGCTTATCCCATTGATTCAATGTCTACACCTTAACGCCTTTATTCAATGAAACATACTGCAATAATTCATTCATTCCAACAACAAAATAAGACGTTTTCATTCAACGTTTTGAGCTCGTCTCATTCATTCAATGTAACGAGTTTAACTGATTTATTCAATGTATGAAACTGCATTCATTCATTCAATGAATCAAACTACACTCAGTCATTCATTGAAACAAGCGGTATTCATTCATTCATTGAATCCTGCTTATCCCATTGATTCAATGTCTACACCTTAACGCCTTTATTCAATGAAACAAACTGCAATAATTCATTTATTCCAAGAACAAAATAAGACGTTTTAATTCAACGTTTTGAGCTTGTCTCATTCATTCAATGTAACGAGCTTAACTGATTTATTCAATGTATGAAACTGCATTCATTCATTCAATGAATCAATATACATTCACTCATTCATTGAAACAAGCGGTATTCATTAATTCATTGAATCCAGCTTATCCCACTGATTCAATGTCTACTCTTTAACGCTTTTATTCAATGAAACAAACTGCAATATTTCATTCATTCCAACAACAAAATAAGACGTTTTGATCCAACGTTTTGAGCTTGTCTCATTCATTCAATGTAACGAGCTTAACTGATTTATTCAATGTATGAAACTGCATTCATTCATTCAATGAATCAAACTACACTCACTCATTCATTGAAACAAGCGGTATTCATTCATTCATTGAATCCAGCTTATCCCATTGATTCAATGTCTACACCTTAACGCCTTTATTCAATGAAAGAAACTGCAATAATTCATTTATTCCAACAACAAAATAAGACGTTTTGATTCAACGTTTTGAGCTTGTCTCATTCATTCAATGTAACGAGCTTAACTGATTTACTCAGTGTATGAAACTGCATTCGTTCATTCATTCAATCAAACTACACTCACTCATTCATTGAAACAAGCGGTATTCATTAATTCATTGAATCCAGCTTATCCCATTGATTCAATGTCTACTCTTTAACGCTTTTATTCAATGAAACAAACTGCAATATTTCATTCATTCCAACAACAAAATAAGACGTTTTGATTCAACGTTTTGAGCTTGTCTCATTCATTCAATATAACGAGTTTAACTGATTTATTCAATGTATGAAACTGCATTCATTCATTCAATGAATCAAACTACACTCACTCATTCATTGAAACAAGCGGTATTCATTCAATCATTGAATCCTGCTTATCCCATTGATTCAATGTCTACACCTTAACGCCTTTATTGAATGAAACAAACTGCAATCAATCATTCATTCCAAGAACAAAATAAGACGTTTTGATTCAACGTTTTGAGCTTGTCTCATTCATTCAATGTAACGAGCTTAACTGATTTATTCAATGTATGAAACCGCATTCATTCATTCAATGAATCAAACTACACTCACTCATTCATTGAAACAAGCGGTATTCATTCATTCATTGAATCCAGCTTATCCCATTGATTCAATGTCTACACCTTAACGCCTTTATTCAATGAAACAAACTGCAATAATTCATTTATTCCAAGAACAAAATAAGACGTTTTAATTCAACTTTTTGAGCTTGTCTCATTCATTCAATGTAACGAGCTTAACTGATTTATTCCATGTATGAAACTGCATTCATTCATTCAATGAATCAAACTACACTCACTCATTCAATGAAACAAGCGGTATTCATTCATTCATTGAATCCAGCTTATCGCATTGATTCAATGACTACACCCTAACGTCTTTATTCAATGAAACAAACTGCAATAATTCATTCATTCCAACAACAAAATAAGACGTTTTGATTCAACGTTTTGAGCTTGTCTCATTCATTCAACGTAACGAGCTTAACTGATTTATTCCATGTATGAAACTGGATTCATTCATTCAATGCATCAAACTGCACTCACTCATTCAATGAAACAAGCGTTATTCATTCATTCATTGTATCCAGCTTGTCGCATTGATTCAATGACTACACCCTAACGCCTTTATTCAATGAAACAAACTGCAATACTTCATTCATTCCAACAACAAAATAAGACGTTTTGATTCAACGTTTTGAGCTTGTCTCATTCATTCAATGTAACGAGCTTAACTGATTTATTCAATGTATGAAACTGCATTCATTCATTCAATGAATCCAACTACACTCACTCATTCATTGAAACAAGCGGTATTCATTCATTCATTGAATCCAGCTTATCCCATTGATTCCATGTCTACACCTTAACGCCTTTATTCAATGAAACATACTGCAATAATTCATTCATTCCAACAACAAAATAAGACGTTTTCATTCAACGTTTTGAGCTCGTCTCATTCATTCACTGTACCGAGCTTAACAGATTTATTTCATGTATGAAACTGCATTCATTCATACATTGAATCCAGCTTATCCCATTCATTCAATGTCTACACCTTAACGCATTCATTCATTCAAAGAACTAAATAAGACGTTTTGATTCAACGTTTTGAGCTTATCTCATTCATTCAATGTAACGAGCTTAACTGATTTATTCAATGTATGAAACTGCTTTAATTCATTCAATGAATCAAACTACACTCACTCATTCATTGAAACAAGTGTTGTTCATTCATTCATTGAATCCAGCTTATCCCATTGATTCAATGTCTACTTTTTAACGCTTTTATTCAATGAAACAAACTGCAATATTTCATTCATTCCAACAACAAAATAAGACGTTTTGATTTAACGCTTTTATTCAATGAAACAAACTGCAATATTTCATTCATTCCAACAACAAAATAAGACGTTTTGATTCAACGTTTTGAGCTTGTCTCATTCATTCAATGTAACGAGCTTAACAGATTTATTCAATGTATGAAACTGCATTCATTCATTCAATGAATCAAACTACACTCACTCATTCATTGAAACAAGCGGTATTCATTCATTCATTGAATTCAGCTTATCCCATTGATTCAATGTCTACACCTTAACGCCTTTATTCAATGAAAGAAACTGCAATAATTCATTTATTCCAACAACCAAATAAGACGTTTTGATTCAACGTTTTGAGCTTGTCTCATTCATTCAATGTAACGAGCTTAACTGATTTACTCAGTGTATGAAAATGCATTCGTTCATTCATTGAATCAAACTACACTCACTCATTCATTGAAACAAGCGGTATTCATTCATTCATTGAATCCAGCTTATCCCATTGATTCAATGTCTACTCTTTAACGCTTTTATTCAATGAAACAAACTGCAATATTTCATTCATTCCAACAACAAAATAAGACGTTTTGATTCAACGTTTTGAGCTTGTCTCATTCATTCAATGTAACGAGTTTAACTGATTTATTCAATGTATGAAACTGCATTCATTCATTCAATGAATCAAACTACACTCACTCATTCATTGAAACAAGCGGTATTCATTCAAGCATTGAATCCTGCTTATCCCATTGATTAAATGTCTACACCTTAACGCCTTTATTGAATGAAACAAACTGCAATCAATCATTCATTCCAAGAACAAAATAAGACGTTTTGATTCAACGTTTTGAGCTTGTCTCATTCATTCAATGTAACGAGCTTAACTGATTTATTCAATGTATGAAACCGCATTCATTCATTCAATGAATCAAACTACACTCACTCATTCATTGAAACAAGCGGTATTCATTCATTCATTGAATCCAGCTTATCCCATTGATTCAATGTCTACACCTTAACGCCTTTATTCAATGAAACAAACTGCAATAATTCATTTATTCCAAGAACAAAATAAGACGTTTTAATTCAACTTTTTGAGCTTGTCTCATTCATTCAATGTAACGAGCTTAACTGATTTATTCCATGTATGAAACTGCATTCATTCATTCAATGAATCAAACTACACTCACTCATTCAATGAAACAAGCGGTATTCATTCATTCATTGAATCCAGCTTATCCCATTGATTCCATGTCTACACCTTAACGCCTTTATTCAATGAAACATACTGCAATAATTCATTCATTCCAACAACAAAATAAGACGTTTTCATTCAACGTTTTGAGCTCGTCTCATTCATTCACTGTACCGAGCTTAACAGATTTATTTCATGTATGAAACTGCATTCATTCATACATTGAATCCAGCTTATCCCATTCATTCAATGTCTACACCTTAACGCATTCATTCATTCAAAGAACTAAATAAGACGTTTTGATTCAACGTTTTGAGCTTATCTCATTCATTCAATGTAACGAGCTTAACTGATTTATTCAATGTATGAAACTGCTTTAATTCATTCAATGAATCAAACGACACTCACTCATTCATTGAAACAAGTGTTGTTCATTCATTCATTGAATCCAGCTTATCCCATTGATTCAATGTCTACACCTTAACGCCTTTATTCAATGAAACAAACTGCAATATTTCATTCATTCCAACAACAAAATAAGACGTTTTGATTCAACGTTTTGAGCTTGTCTCATTCATTCAATGTAACGATCTTAACTGATTTATTCAATGTATGAAACTGCATTCATTCATTCAATGAATCAAACTACACTCACTCATTCATTGAAACAAGCGGTATTCATTCATTGAATCCAGCTTATCCCATTGATTCAATGTCTACACCTTAACGCCTTTATTGAATGAAACAAACTGCAATAATTCATTTATTTCAACAACCAAATAAGACGTTTTGATTCAACGTTTTGAGCTTGTCTTATTCATTCAATGTAACGAGCTTAACTGATTTAATCAGTGTATGAAACTGCATTCGTTCATTAATTGAATCAAACTACACTCACTCATTCATTGAAACAAGCGGTATTCATTCATTCATTGAATCCAGCTTATTCCATCGATTCAATGTCTACACCTTAACGCCTTTATTCAATGAAACAAACTGCAATAATTCATTTATTCCAACAACAAAATAAGACGTTTTGATTCAACGTTTTGAGCTTGTCTCATTCATTCAATGTAACAATCTTAACTGATTTATTCAATGTATGAAACTGCATTCATTCATTCAATGAATCAATCTACACTCACTCATTCATTGAAACAAGCGGTATTCATTCATTCATTGAATCCAGCTTATCCCATTGATTCAATGTCTACACCTTAACGTCTTTATTCAATGAACCAAACTGCAATAATTCATTTATTCCAACAACAAAATAAGACGTTTTGATTCAACGTTTTGAGCTTGTCTCATTCATTCAATGTAACGAGCTTAACTGATTTATTCAATGTATGAAACTGCATTCATTCATTCAATGAATCCAACTACACTCACTCATTCATTGAAACAAGCGGTATTCATTCATTCATTGAATCCAGCTTATCCCATTGATTCAATGTCTACACCTTAACGCCTTTATTCAATGAAACATACTGCAATAATTCATTAATTCCAACAACAAAATAAGACGTTTTCATTCAACGTTTTGAGCTCGTCTCATTCATTCACTGTACCGAGCTTAACAGATTTATTTCATGTATGAAACTGCATTCATTCATACATTGAATCCAGCTTATCCCATTCATTCAATGTCTACACCTTAACGCCTTCATTCATTCAAAGAACTAAATAAGACGTTTTGATTCAACGTTTTGAGCTTATCTCATTCATTCAATGTAACGAGCTTAACTGATTTATTCAATGTATGAAACTGCTTTAATTCATTCAATGAATCAAACTACACTCACTCATTCATTGAAACAAGTGTTGTTCATTCATTCATTGAATCCAGCTTATCCCATTGATTCAATGTCTACTCTTTAACGCTTTTATTCAATGAAACAAACTGCAATATTTCATTCATTCCAACAACAAAATAAGACGTTTTGATTCAACGTTTTGAGCTTGTCTCATTCATTCAATGTAACGATCTTAACTGATTTATTCAATGTATGAAACTGCATTCATTCATTCAATGAATCAAACTACACTCACTCATTCATTGAAACAAGCGGTATTCATTCATTCATTGAATCCAGCTTATTCCATTGATTCAATGTCTACACCTTAACGCCTTTATTCAATGAAACAAACTGCAATAATTCATTTATTCCAACAACAAAATAAGACGTTTTGATTCAACGTTTTGAGCTTGTCTCATTCATTCAATGTAACGAGCTTAACTGATTTATTCAATGTATGAAACTGCATTCATTCATACAATGAATCCAACTACACTCACTCATTCATTGAAACAAGCGGTATTCATTCATTCATTGAATCCAGCTTATCCCATTGATTCAATGTCTACACCTTAACGCCTTTATTCAATGAAACAAATGCAATAATTCATTTATTCCAACAACAAAATAAGACGTTTTGATTCAACGTTTTGAGCTTGTCTCATTCATTCAATGTAACGAGCTTAACTGATTTATTCAATGTATGAAACTGCAATCATTCATTCAATGAATCAAACTACACTCACTCATTCATTGAAACAAGCGGTATTCATTCATTCATTGAATCCAGCTTATCCCATTGATTCAATGTCTACACCTTAACGCCTTTATTCAATGAAACATACTGCAATAATTCATTCATTCCAACAACAAAATAAGACGTTTTCATTCAACGTTTTGAGCTCGTCTCATTCATTCACTGTACCGAGCTTAACAGATTTATTTTATGTATGAAACTGCATTCATTCATACATTGAATCCAGCTTATCCCATTGATTCAATGTCTACACCTTAACGCCTTTATTCAATGAAACAAACTGCAATAATTCATTTATTCCAAGAACAAAATAAGACGTTTTAATTCAACGTTTTGAGCTTGTCTCATTCATTCAATGTAACGAGCTTAACTGATTTATTCAATGTATGAAACTGCATTCATTCATTCAATGAATCAAACTACACTCACTCATTCATTGAAACAAGTGGTATTCATTCATTCATTGAATCCAGCTTATCCCATTGATTCAATGTCTACACCTTAACGCCTTTATTCAATGAAACATACTGCAATAATTCATTCATTCCAACAACAAAATAAGACGTTTTAATTCAACGTTTTGAGCTCGTCTCATTCATTCACTGTACCGAGCTTAACAGATTTATTTCATGTATGAAACTGCATTCATTCATACATTGAATCCAGCTTATCCCATTGATTCAATGTCTACACCTTAACGCCTTTATTCAATGAAACAAACTGCAATAATTCATTTATTCCAAGAACAAAATAAGACGTTTTAATTCAACGTTTTGAGCTTGTCTCATTCATTCAATGTAACGAGCTTAACTGATTTATTCAATGTATGAAACCGCATTCATTCATTCAATGAATCAAACTACACTCACTCATTCATTGAAACAAGCGGTATTCATTCATTCATTGAATCCAGCTTATCCCATTGATTCAATGTCTACACCTTAACGCCTTTATTCAATGAAACAAACTGCAATAATTCATTTATTCCAAGAACAAAATAAGACGTTTTAATTCAACTTTTTGAGCTTGTCTCATTCATTCAATGTAACGAGCTTAACTGATTTATTCCATGTATGAAACTGCATTCATTCATTCAATGAATCAAACTACACTCACTCATTCAATGAAACAAGCGGTATTCATTCATTCATTGAATCCAGCTTATCGCATTGATTCAATGACTACACCCTAACGTCTTTATTCAATGAAACAAACTGCAATAATTCATTCATTCCAACAACAAAATAAGACGTTTTGATTCAACGTTTTGAGCTTGTCTCATTCATTCAACGTAACGAGCTTAACTGATTTATTCCATGTATGAAACTGGATTCATTCATTCAATGCATCAAACTGCACTCACTCATTCAATGAAACAAGCGGTATTCATTCATTCATTGTATCCAGCTTGTCGCATTGATTCAATGACTACACCCTAACGCCTTTATTCAATGAAACAAACTGCAATACTTCATTCATTCCAACAACAAAATAAGACGTTTTGATTCAACGTTTTGAGCTTGTCTCATTCATTCAATGTAACGAGCTTAACTGATTTATTCAATGTATGAAACTGCATTCATTCATTCAATGAATCCAACTACACTCACTCATTCATTGAAACAAGCGGTATTCATTCATTCATTGAATCCAGCTTATCCCATTGATTCCATGTCTACACCTTAACGCCTTTATTCAATGAAACATACTGCAATAATTCATTCATTCCAACAACAAAATAAGACGTTTTCATTCAACGTTTTGAGCTCGTCTCATTCATTCACTGTACCGAGCTTAACAGATTTATTTCATGTATGAAACTGCATTCATTCATACATTGAATCCAGCTTATCCCATTCATTCAATGTCTACACCTTAACGCATTCATTCATTCAAAGAACTAAATAAGACGTTTTGATTCAACGTTTTGAGCTTATCTCATTCATTCAATGTAACGAGCTTAACTGATTTATTCAATGTATGAAACTGCTTTAATTCATTCAATGAATCAAACTACACTCACTCATTCATTGAAACAAGTGTTGTTCATTCATTCATTGAATCCAGCTTATCCCATTGATTCAATGTCTACTTTTTAACGCTTTTATTCAATGAAACAAACTGCAATATTTCATTCATTCCAACAACAAAATAAGACGTTTTGATTTAACGCTTTTATTCAATGAAACAAACTGCAATATTTCATTCATTCCAACAACAAAATAAGACGTTTTGATTCAACGTTTTGAGCTTGTCTCATTCATTCAATGTAACGAGCTTAACAGATTTATTCAATGTATGAAACTGCATTCATTCATTCAATGAATCAAACTACACTCACTCATTCATTGAAACAAGCGGTATTCATTCATTCATTGAATTCAGCTTATCCCATTGATTCAATGTCTACACCTTAACGCCTTTATTCAATAAAAGAAACTGCAATAATTCATTTATTCCAACAACCAAATAAGACGTTTTGATTCAACGTTTTGAGCTTGTCTCATTCATTCAATGTAACGAGCTTAACTGATTTACTCAGTGTATGAAAATGCATTCGTTCATTCATTGAATCAAACTACACTCACTCATTCATTGAAACAAGCGGTATTCATTCATTCATTGAATCCAGCTTATCCCATTGATTCAATGTCTACTCTTTAACGCTTTTATTCAATGAAACAAACTGCAATATTTCATTCATTCCAACAACAAAATAAGACGTTTTGATTCAACGTTTTGAGCTTGTCTCATTCATTCAATGTAACGAGTTTAACTGATTTATTCAATGTATGAAACTGCATTCATTCATTCAATGAATCAAACTACACTCACTCATTCATTGAAACAAGCGGTATTCATTCAAGCATTGAATCCTGCTTATCCCATTGATTAAATGTCTACACCTTAACGCCTTTATTGAATGAAACAAACTGCAATCAATCATTCATTCCAAGAACAAAATAAGACGTTTTGATTCAACGTTTTGAGCTTGTCTCATTCATTCAATGTAACGAGCTTAACTGATTTATTCAATGTATGAAACCGCATTCATTCATTCAATGAATCCAACTACACTCACTCATTCATTGAAACAAGCGGTATTCATTCATTCATTGAATCCAGCTTATCCCATTGATTCCATGTCTACACCTTAACGCCTTTATTCAATGAAACATACTGCAATAATTCATTCATTCCAACAACAAAATAAGACGTTTTCATTCAACGTTTTGAGCTCGTCTCATTCATTCACTGTACCGAGCTTAACAGATTTATTTCATGTATGAAACTGCATTCATTCATACATTGAATCCAGCTTATCCCATTCATTCAATGTCTACACCTTAACGCATTCATTCATTCAAAGAACTAAATAAGACGTTTTGATTCAACGTTTTGAGCTTATCTCATTCATTCAATGTAACGAGCTTAACTGATTTATTCAATGTATGAAACTGCTTTAATTCATTCAATGATTCAAACTACACTCACTCATTCATTGAAACAAGTGTTGTTCATTCATTCATTGAATCCAGCTTATCCCATTGATTCAATGTCTACACCTTAACGCCTTTATTCAATGAAACAAACTGCAATATTTCATTCATTCCAACAACAAAATAAGACGTTTTGATTCAACGTTTTGAGCTTGTCTCATTCATTCAATGTAATGATCTTAACTGATTTATTCAATGTATGAAACTGCATTCATTCATTCAATGAATCAAACTACACTCACTCATTCATTGAAACAAGCGGTATTCATTCATTCATTGAATCCAGCTTATCCCATTGATTCAATGTCTACACCTTAACGCCTTTATTGAATGAAACAAACTGCAATAATTCATTTATTTCAACAACCAAATAAGACGTTTTGATTCAACGTTTTGAGCTTGTCTTATTCATTCAATGTAACGAGCTTAACTGATTTAATCAGTGTATGAAACTGCATTCGTTCATTAATTGAATCAAACTACACTCACTCATTCATTGAAACAAGCGGTATTCATTCATTCATTGAATCCAGCTTATTCCATCGATTCAATGTCTACACCTTAACGCCTTTATTCAATGAAACAAACTGCAATAATTCATTTATTCCAACAACAAAATAAGACGTTTTGATTCAACGTTTTGAGCTTGTCTCATTCATTCAATGTAACAATCTTAACTGATTTATTCAATGTATGAAACTGCATTCATTCATTCAATGAATCAATCTACACTCACTCATTCATTGAAACAAGCGGTATTCATTCATTCATTGAATCCAGCTTATCCCATTGATTCAATGTCTACACCTTAACGTCTTTATTCAATGAACCAAACTGCAATAATTCATTTATTCCAACAACAAAATAAGACGTTTTGATTCAACGTTTTGAGCTTGTCTCATTCATTCAATGTAACGAGCTTAACTGATTTATTCAATGTATGAAACTGCATTCATTCATTCAATGAATCCAACTACACTCACTCATTCATTGAAACAAGCGGTATTCATTCATTCATTGAATCCAGCTTATCCCATTGATTCAATGTCTACACCTTAACGCCTTTATTCAATGAAACATACTGCAATAATTCATTAATTCCAACAACAAAATAAGACGTTTTCATTCAACGTTTTGAGCTCGTCTCATTCATTCACTGTACCGAGCTTAACAGATTTATTTCATGTATGAAACTGCATTCATTCATACATTGAATCCAGCTTATCCCATTCATTCAATGTCTACACCTTAACGCCTTCATTCATTCAAAGAACTAAATAAGACGTTTTGATTCAACGTTTTGAGCTTATCTCATTCATTCAATGTAACGAGCTTAACTGATTTAATCAGTGTATGAAACTGCAATCGTTCATTAATTGAATCAAACTACACTCACTCATTCATTGAAACAAGCGGTATTCATTCATTCATTGAATCCAGCTTATTCCATCGATTCAATGTCTACACCTTAACGCCTTTATTCAATGAAACAAACTGCAATATTTCATTCATTCCAACAACAAAATAAGACGTTTTGATTCAAAGTTTTGAGCTTGTCTCATTCATTCAATGTAACGAGTTTAACTGATTTATTCAATGTATGAAACTGCATTCATTCATTCAATGAATCAAACTACACTCACTCATTCATTGAAACAAGCGGTATTCATTCAATCATTGAATCCAGCTTATCCCATTGATTCAATGTCTACTCTTTAACGCTTTTATTCAATGAAACAAACTGCAATATTTCATTCATTCCAACAACAAAATAAGACGTTTTGATTCAACGTTTTGAGCTTGTCTCATTCATTCAATGTAACGAGCTTAACTGATTTATTCAATGTATGAAACTGCATTCATTCATTCAATGAATCAAACTACACTCACTCATTCATTGAAACAAGCGGTATTCATTCATTCATTGAATCCAGCTTATCCCATTGATTCAATGTCTACACCTTAACGCCTTTATTCAATGAAAGAAACTGCAATAATTCATTTATTCCAACAACCAAATAAGACGTTTTGATTCAACGTTTTGAGCTTGTCTCATTCATTCAATGTAACGAGCTTAACTGATTTACTCAGTGTATGAAACTGCATTCGTTCATTCATTGAATCAAACTACACTCACTCATTCATTGAAACAAGCGGTATTCATTCATTCATTGAATCCAGCTTATCCCATTGATTCAATGTCTACTCTTTAACGCTTTTATTCAATGAAACAAACTGCAATATTTCATTCATTCCAACAACAAAATAAGACGTTTTGATTCAACGTTTTGAGCTTGTCTCATTCATTCAATGTAACGAGTTCAACTGATTTATTCAATGTATGAAACTGCATTCATTCATTCAATGAATCAAACTACACTCACTCATTCATTGAAACAAGCGGTATTCATTCAATCATTGAATCCTGCTTATCCCATTGATTCAATGTCTACTCTTTAACGCTTTTATTCAATGAAACAAACTGCAATATTTCATTCATTCCAACAACAAAATAAGACGTTTTGATTCAACGTTTTGAGCTTGTCTCATTCATTCAATGTAACGAGTTTAACTGATTTATTCAATGTATGAAACTGCATTCATTCATTCAATGAATCAAACTACACTCACTCATTCATTGAAACAAGCGGTATTCATTCAATCATTGAATCCTGCTTATCCCATTGATTCAATGTCTACACCTTAACGCCTTTATTGAATGAAACAAACTGCAATCAATCATTCATTCCAAGAACAAAATAAGACGTTTTGATTCAACGTTTTGAGCTTGTCTCATTCATTCAATGTATCGAGCTTAAGTGATTGATTCAAAGGATAAAACTGCATTCATTCATTCAATGAATCAAACTACACTCATTCATTCATTGAAACAAGCGGTATTCATTCATTCATTGAATCCAGCTTATCCCATTGATTCAATGTCTACACCTTAACTCCTTTATTCAATGAAACAAACTGCAATAATTCATGCTTTCCAACAACAAAATAAGACGTTTTGATTCAACGTTTTGAGCTTGTCTCATTCATTCAATGTAACGAGCTTAACTGATTTATTCAATGTATGAAACTGCATTCATTCATACAATGAATCCAACTACACTCACTCATTCATTGAAACAAGCGGTATTCATTCATTCATTGAATCCAGCTTATCCCATTGATTCAATGTCTACACCTTAACGCCTTTATTCAATGAAACAAACTGCAATAATTCATTTATTCCAACAACAAAATAAGACGTTTTGATTCAACGTTTTGAGCTTGTCTCATTCATTCAATGTAACGAGCTTAACTGATTTATTCAATGTATGAAACTGCAATCATTCATTCAATGAATCAAACTACACTCACTCATTCATTGAAACAAGCGGTATTCATTCATTCATTGAATCCAGCTTATCCCATTGATTCAATGTCTACACCTTAACGCCTTTATTCAATGAAACATACTGCAATAATTCATTCATTCCAACAACAAAATAAGACGTTTTCATTCAACGTTTTGAGCTCGTCTCATTCATTCACTGTACCGAGCTTAACAGATTTATTTCATGTATGAAACTGCATTCATTCATACATTGAATCCAGCTTATCTCATTGATTCAATGTCTACACCTTAACGCCTTTATTCAATGAAACAAACTGCAATAATTCATTTATTCCAAGAACAAAATAAGACGTTTTAATTCAACGTTTTGAGCTTGTCTCATTCATTCAATGTAACGAGCTTAACTGATTTATTCAATGTATGAAACTGCATTCATTCATTCAATGAATCAAACTACACTCACTCATTCATTGAAACAAGCGGTATTCATTCATTCATTGAATCCAGCTTATCCCATTGATTCAATGTCTACACCTTAACGCCTTTATTCAATGAAACATACTGCAATAATTCATTCATTCCAACAACAAAATAAGACGTTTTAATTCAACGTTTTGAGCTCGTCTCATTCATTCACTGTACCGAGCTTAACAGATTTATTTCATGTATGAAACTGCATTCATTCATACATTGAATCCAGCTTATCCCATTGATTCAATGTCTACACCTTAACGCCTTTATTCAATGAAACAAACTGCAATAATTCATTTATTCCAAGAACAAAATAAGACGTTTTAATTCAACGTTTTGAGCTTGTCTCATTCATTCAATGTAACGAGCTTAACTGATTTATTCCATGTATGAAACTGCATTCATTCATTCAATGAATCAAACTACACTCACTCATTCAATGAAACAAGCGGTATTCATTCATTGAATCCAGCTTATCGCATTGATTCAATGACTACACCCTAACGTCTTTATTCAATGAAACAAACTGCAATAATTCATTCATTCCAACAACAAAATAAGACGTTTTGATTCAACGTTTTGAGCTTGTCTCATTCATTCAACGTAACGAGCTTAACTGATTTATTCAATGTATGAAACTGCATTCATTCATTCAATGAATCAAACTACACTCACTCATTCAATGAAACAAGCGGTATTCATTCATTCATTGAATCCAGCTTGTCGCATTGATTCAATGACTACACCCTAACGCCTTAATTCAATGAAACAAACTGCAATACTTCATTCATTCCAACAACAAAATAAGACGTTTTGATTCAACGTTTTGAGCTTGTCTCATTCATTCAATGTAACGAGCTTAGCTGATTTATTCAATGTATGAAACTGCATTCATTCATTCAATGAATCCAACTACACTCACTCATTCATTGAAACAAGCGATATTCATTCATTCATTGAATCCAGCTTATCCCATTGATTATATGTCTAAACCCTAACGCCTTTATTCAATGAAACATACTGCAATAATTCATTCATTCCAACAACAAAATAAGACGTTTTGATTCAACGTTTTGAGCTTATCTCATTCATTCAATGTAACGAGCTTAACTGATTTATTCAATGTATGAAACTGCATTCATTCATACAATGAATCAAAATACACTCACTCATTCATTGAAACAAGTGTTGTTCATTCATTCATTGAATCCAGCTTATCCCATTGATTCAATGTCTACTCTTTAACGCTTTTATTCAATGAAACAAACTGCAATATTTCATTCATTCCAACAACAAAATAAGACGTTTTGATTCAACGTTTTGAGCTTGTCTCATTCATTCAATGTAACGATCTTAACTGATTTATTCAATGTATGAAACTGCATTCATTCATTCAATGAATCAAACTACACTCGCTCATTCATTGAAACAAGCGGTATTCATTCATTCATTGAATCCAGCTTTTTCCATTGATTCAATGTCTACACCTTAACGCCTTTATTCAATGAAGCAAACTGCAATAATTCATTTATTCCAACAACAAAATAAGACGTTTTGATTCAACGTTTTGAGCTTGTCTCATTCATTCAATGTAACGAGTTTAACTGATTTATTCAATGTATGAAACTGCATTCATTCATTCAATGAATCAAACTAAACTCACTCATTCATTGAAACAAGCGGTATTCATTCAATCATTGAATCCTGCTTATCCCATTGATTCAATGTCTACTCTTTAACGCTTTTATTCAATGAAACAAACTGCAATATTTCATTCATTCCAACAACAAAATAAGACGTTTTGATTCAACGTTTTGAGCTTGTCTCATTCATTCAATGTAACGAGTTTAACTGATTTATTCAATGTATGAAACTGCATTCATTCATTCAATGAATCAAACTACACTCACTCATTCATTGAAACAAGCGGTATTCATTCAATCATTGAATCCAGCTTATCCCATTGATTCAATGTCTACTCTTTAACGCTTTTATTCAATGAAACAAACTGCAATATTTCATTCATTCCAACAACAAAATAAGACGTTTTGATTCAACGTTTTGAGCTTGTCTCATTCATTCAATGTAACGAGCTTAACTGATTTATTCAATGTATGAAACTGCATTCATTCATTCAATGAATCAAACTACACTCACTCATTCATTGAAACAAGCGGTATTCATTCATTCATTGAATCCAGCTTATCCCATTGATTCAATGTCTACACCTTAACGCCTTTATTCAATGAAAGAAACTGCAATAATTCATTTATTCCAACAACCAAATAAGACGTTTTGATTCAACGTTTTGAGCTTGTCTCATTCATTCAATGTAACGAGCTTAACTGATTTACTCAGTGTATGAAACTGCATTCGTTCATTCATTGAATCAAACTACACTCACTCATTCATTGAAACAAGCGGTATTCATTCATTCATTGAATCCAGCTTATCCCATTGATTCAATGTCTACTCTTTAACGCTTTTATTCAATGAAACAAACTGCAATATTTCATTCATTCCAACAACAAAATAAGACGTTTTGATTCAACGTTTTGAGCTCGTCTCATTCATTCAATGTAACGAGCTTAACTGATTTATTCAATGTATGAAACTGCATTCATTCATTCAATGAATCAAACTACACTCACTCATTCATTGAAACAAGCGGTATTCATTCAATCATTGAATCCAGCTTATCCCATTGATTCAATGTCTACTCTTTAACGCTTTTATTCAATGAAACAAACTGCAATATTTCATTCATTCCAACAACAAAATAAGACGTTTTGATTCAACGTTTTGAGCTTGTCTCATTCATTCAATGTAACGAGCTTAACTGATTTATTCAATGTATGAAACTGCATTCATTCATTCAATGAATCCAACTACACTCACTCATTCATTGAAACAAGCGGTATTCATTCATTCATTGAATCCAGCTTATCCCATTGATTCCATGTCTACACCTTAACGCCTTTATTCAATGAAACATACTGCAATAATTCATTCATTCCAACAACAAAATAAGACGTTTTCATTCAATGTTTTGAGCTCGTCTCATTCATTCACTGTACCGAGCTTAACAGATTTATTTCATGTATGAAACTGCATTCATTCATACATTGAATCCAGCTTATCCCATTCATTCAATGTCTACACCTTAACGCATTCATTCATTCAAAGAACTAAATAAGACGTTTTGATTCAACGTTTTGAGCTTATCTCATTCATTCAATGTAACGAGCTTAACTGATTTATTCAATGTATGAAACTGCTTTAATTCATTCAATGAATCAAACTACACTCACTCATTCATTGAAACAAGTGTTGTTCATTCATTCATTGAATCCAGCTTATCCCATTGATTCAATGTCTACTTTTTAACGCTTTTATTCAATGAAACAAACTGCAATATTTCATTCATTCCAACAACAAAATAAGACGTTTTGATTTAACGCTTTTATTCAATGAAACAAACTGCAATATTTCATTCATTCCAACAACAAAATAAGACGTTTTGATTCAACGTTTTGAGCTTGTCTCATTCATTCAATGTAACGAGCTTAACAGATTTATTCAATGTATGAAACTGCATTCATTCATTCAATGAATCAAACTACACTCACTCATTCATTGAAACAAGCGGTATTCATTCATTCATTGAATTCAGCTTATCCCATTGATTCAATGTCTACACCTTAACGCCTTTATTCAATTAAAGAAACTGCAATAATTCATTTATTCCAACAACCAAATAAGACGTTTTGATTCAACGTTTTGAGCTTGTCTCATTCATTCAATGTAACGAGCTTAACTGATTTACTCAGTGTATGAAAATGCATTCGTTCATTCATTGAATCAAACTACACTCACTCATTCATTGAAACAAGCGGTATTCATTCATTCATTGAATCCAGCTTATCCCATTGATTCAATGTCTACTCTTTAACGCTTTTATTCAATGAAACAAACTGCAATATTTCATTCATTCCAACAACAAAATAAGACGTTTTGATTCAACGTTTTGAGCTTGTCTCATTCATTCAATGTAACGAGTTTAACTGATTTATTCAATGTATGAAACTGCATTCATTCATTCAATGAATCAAACTACACTCACTCATTCATTGAAACAAGCGGTATTCATTCAAGCATTGAATCCTGCTTATCCCATTGATTAAATGTCTACACCTTAACGCCTTTATTGAATGAAACAAACTGCAATCAATCATTCATTCCAAGAACAAAATAAGACGTTTTGATTCAACGTTTTGAGCTTGTCTCATTCATTCAATGTAACGAGCTTAACTGATTTATTCAATGTATGAAACCGCATTCATTCATTCAATGAATCCAACTACACTCACTCATTCATTGAAACAAGCGGTATTCATTCATTCATTGAATCCAGCTTATCCCATTGATTCCATGTCTACACCTTAACGCCTTTATTCAATGAAACATACTGCAATAATTCATTCATTCCAACAACAAAATAAGACGTTTTCATTCAACGTTTTGAGCTCGTCTCATTCATTCACTGTACCGAGCTTAACAGATTTATTTCATGTATGAAACTGCATTCATTCATACATTGAATCCAGCTTATCCCATTCATTCAATGTCTACACCTTAACGCATTCATTCATTCAAAGAACTAAATAAGACGTTTTGATTCAACGTTTTGAGCTTATCTCATTCATTCAATGTAACGAGCTTAACTGATTTATTCAATGTATGAAACTGCTTTAATTCATTCAATGATTCAAACTACACTCACTCATTCATTGAAACAAGTGTTGTTCATTCATTCATTGAATCCAGCTTATCCCATTGATTCAATGTCTACACCTTAACGCCTTTATTCAATGAAACAAACTGCAATATTTCATTCATCCAACAACAAAATAAGACGTTTTGATTCAACGTTTTGAGCTTGTCTCATTCATTCAATGTAATGATCTTAACTGATTTATTCAATGTATGAAACTGCATTCATTCATTCAATGAATCAAACTACACTCACTCATTCATTGAAACAAGCGGTATTCATTCATTCATTGAATCCAGCTTATCCCATTGATTCAATGTCTACACCTTAACGCCTTTATTGAATGAAACAAACTGCAATAATTCATTTATTTCAACAACCAAATAAGACGTTTTGATTCAACGTTTTGAGCTTGTCTTATTCATTCAATGTAACGAGCTTAACTGATTTAATCAGTGTATGAAACTGCATTCGTTCATTAATTGAATCAAACTACACTCACTCATTCATTGAAACAAGCGGTATTCATTCATTCATTGAATCCAGCTTATTCCATCGATTCAATGTCTACACCTTAACGCCTTTATTCAATGAAACAAACTGCAATAATTCATTTATTCCAACAACAAAATAAGACGTTTTGATTCAACGTTTTGAGCTTGTCTCATTCATTCAATGTAACAATCTTAACTGATTTATTCAATGTATGAAACTGCATTCATTCATTCAATGAATCAATCTACACTCACTCATTCATTGAAACAAGCGGTATTCATTCATTCATTGAATCCAGCTTATCCCATTGATTCAATGTCTACACCTTAACGTCTTTATTCAATGAACCAAACTGCAATAATTCATTTATTCCAACAACAAAATAAGACGTTTTGATTCAACGTTTTGAGCTTGTCTCATTCATTCAATGTAACGAGCTTAACTGATTTATTCAATGTATGAAACTGCATTCATTCATTCAATGAATCCAACTACACTCACTCATTCATTGAAACAAGCGGTATTCATTCATTCATTGAATCCAGCTTATCCCATTGATTCAATGTCTACACCTTAACGCCTTTATTCAATGAAACATACTGCAATAATTCATTAATTCCAACAACAAAATAAGACGTTTTCATTCAACGTTTTGAGCTCGTCTCATTCATTCACTGTACCGAGCTTAACAGATTTATTTCATGTATGAAACTGCATTCATTCATACATTGAATCCAGCTTATCCCATTCATTCAATGTCTACACCTTAACGCCTTCATTCATTCAAAGAACTAAATAAGACGTTTTGATTCAACGTTTTGAGCTTATCTCATTCATTCAATGTAACGAGCTTAACTGATTTAATCAGTGTATGAAACTGCATTCGTTCATTAATTGAATCAAACTACACTCACTCATTCATTGAAACAAGCGGTATTCATTCATTCATTGAATCCAGCTTATTCCATCGATTCAATGTCTACACCTTAACGCCTTTATTCAATGAAACAAACTGCAATATTTCATTCATTCCAACAACAAAATAAGACGTTTTGATTCAAAGTTTTGAGCTTGTCTCATTCATTCAATGTAACGAGTTTAACTGATTTATTCAATGTATGAAACTGCATTCATTCATTCAATGAATCAAACTACACTCACTCATTCATTGAAACAAGCGGTATTCATTCAATCATTGAATCCAGCTTATCCCATTGATTCAATGTCTACTCTTTAACGCTTTTATTCAATGAAACAAACTGCAATATTTCATTCATTCCAACAACAAAATAAGACGTTTTGATTCAACGTTTTGAGCTTGTCTCATTCATTCAATGTAACGAGCTTAACTGATTTATTCAATGTATGAAACTGCATTCATTCATTCAATGAATCAAACTACACTCACTCATTCATTGAAACAAGCGGTATTCATTCATTCATTGAATCCAGCTTATCCCATTGATTCAATGTCTACACCTTAACGCCTTTATTCAATGAAAGAAACTGCAATAATTCATTTATTCCAACAACCAAATAAGACGTTTTGATTCAACGTTTTGAGCTTGTCTCATTCATTCAATGTAACGAGCTTAACTGATTTACTCAGTGTATGAAACTGCATTCGTTCATTCATTGAATCAAACTACACTCACTCATTCATTGAAACAAGCGGTATTCATTCATTCATTGAATCCAGCTTATCCCATTGATTCAATGTCTACTCTTTAACGCTTTTATTCAATGAAACAAACTGCAATATTTCATTCATTCCAACAACAAAATAAGACGTTTTGATTCAACGTTTTGAGCTTGTCTCATTCATTCAATGTAACGAGTTCAACTGATTTATTCAATGTATGAAACTGCATTCATTCATTCAATGAATCAAACTACACTCACTCATTCATTGAAACAAGCGGTATTCATTCAATCATTGAATCCTGCTTATCCCATTGATTCAATGTCTACTCTTTAACGCTTTTATTCAATGAAACAAACTGCAATATTTCATTCATTCCAACAACAAAATAAGACGTTTTGATTCAACGTTTTGAGCTTGTCTCATTCATTCAATGTAACGAGTTTAACTGATTTATTCAATGTATGAAACTGCATTCATTCATTCAATGAATCAAACTACACTCACTCATTCATTGAAACAAGCGGTATTCATTCAATCATTGAATCCTGCTTATCCCATTGATTCAATGTCTACACCTTAACGCCTTTATTGAATGAAACAAACTGCAATCAATCATTCATTCCAAGAACAAAATAAGACGTTTTGATTCAACGTTTTGAGCTTGTCTCATTCATTCAATGTATCGAGCTTAAGTGATTGATTCAAAGGATAAAACTGCATTCATTCATTCAATGAATCAAACTACACTCATTCATTCATTGAAACAAGCGGTATTCATTCATTCATTGAATCCAGCTTATCCCATTGATTCAATGTCTACACCTTAACTCCTTTATTCAATGAAACAAACTGCAATAATTCATGCTTTCCAACAACAAAATAAGACGTTTTGATTCAACGTTTTGAGCTTGTCTCATTCATTCAATGTAACGAGCTTAACTGATTTATTCAATGTATGAAACTGCATTCATTCATACAATGAATCCAACTACACTCACTCATTCATTGAAACAAGCGGTATTCATTCATTCATTGAATCCAGCTTATCCCATTGATTCAATGTCTACACCTTAACGCCTTTATTCAATGAAACAAACTGCAATAATTCATTTATTCCAACAACAAAATAAGACGTTTTGATTCAACGTTTTGAGCTTGTCTCATTCATTCAATGTAACGAGCTTAACTGATTTATTCAATGTATGAAACTGCATTCATTCATTCAATGAATCAAACTACACTCACTCATTCATTGAAACAAGCGGTATTCATTCATTCATTGAATCCAGCTTATCCCATTGATTCAATGTCTACACCTTAACGCCTTTATTCAATGAAACATACTGCAATAATTCATTCATTCCAACAACAAAATAAGACGTTTTCATTCAACGTTTTGAGCTCGTCTCATTCATTCACTGTACCGAGCTTAACAGATTTATTTCATGTATGAAACTGCATTCATTCATACATTGAATCCAGCTTATCTCATTGATTCAATGTCTACACCTTAACGCCTTTATTCAATGAAACAAACTGCAATAATTCATTTATTCCAAGAACAAAATAAGACGTTTTAATTCAACGTTTTGAGCTTGTCTCATTCATTCAATGTAACGAGCTTAACTGATTTATTCAATGTATGAAACTGCATTCATTCATTCAATGAATCAAACTACACTCACTCATTCATTGAAACAAGCGGTATTCATTCATTCATTGAATCCAGCTTATCCCATTGATTCAATGTCTACACCTTAACGCCTTTATTCAATGAAACATACTGCAATAATTCATTCATTCCAACAACAAAATAAGACGTTTTAATTCAACGTTTTGAGCTCGTCTCATTCATTCACTGTACCGAGCTTAACAGATTTATTTCATGTATGAAACTGCATTCATTCATACATTGAATCCAGCTTATCCCATTGATTCAATGTCTACACCTTAACGCCTTTATTCAATGAAACAAACTGCAATAATTCATTTATTCCAAGAACAAAATAAGACGTTTTAATTCAACGTTTTGAGCTTGTCTCATTCATTCAATGTAACGAGCTTAACTGATTTATTCCATGTATGAAACTGCATTCATTCATTCAATGAATCAAACTACACTCACTCATTCAATGAAACAAGCGGTATTCATTCATTGAATCCAGCTTATCGCATTGATTCAATGACTACACCCTAACGTCTTTATTCAATGAAACAAACTGCAATAATTCATTCATTCCAACAACAAAATAAGACGTTTTGATTCAACGTTTTGAGCTTGTCTCATTCATTCAACGTAACGAGCTTAACTGATTTATTCAATGTATGAAACTGCATTCATTCATTCAATGAATCAAACTACACTCACTCATTCAATGAAACAAGCGGTATTCATTCATTCATTGAATCCAGCTTGTCGCATTGATTCAATGACTACACCCTAACGCCTTAATTCAATGAAACAAACTGCAATACTTCATTCATTCCAACAACAAAATAAGACGTTTTGATTCAACGTTTTGAGCTTGTCTCATTCATTCAATGTAACGAGCTTAGCTGATTTATTCAATGTATGAAACTGCATTCATTCATTCAATGAATCCAACTACACTCACTCATTCATTGAAACAAGCGATATTCATTCATTCATTGAATCCAGCTTATCCCATTGATTATATGTCTAAACCCTAACGCCTTTATTCAATGAAACATACTGCAATAATTCATTCATTCCAACAACAAAATAAGACGTTTTGATTCAACGTTTTGAGCTTATCTCATTCATTCAATGTAACGAGCTTAACTGATTTATTCAATGTATGAAACTGCATTCATTCATACAATGAATCAAAATACACTCACTCATTCATTGAAACAAGTGTTGTTCATTCATTCATTGAATCCAGCTTATCCCATTGATTCAATGTCTACTCTTTAACGCTTTTATTCAATGAAACAAACTGCAATATTTCATTCATTCCAACAACAAAATAAGACGTTTTGATTCAACGTTTTGAGCTTGTCTCATTCATTCAATGTAACGATCTTAACTGATTTATTCAATGTATGAAACTGCATTCATTCATTCAATGAATCAAACTACACTCACTCATTCATTGAAACAAGCGGTATTCATTCATTCATTGAATCCAGCTTTTTCCATTGATTCAATGTCTACACCTTAACGCCTTTATTCAATGAAGCAAACTGCAATAATTCATTTATTCCAACAACAAAATAAGACGTTTTGATTCAACGTTTTGAGCTTGTCTCATTCATTCAATGTAACGAGTTTAACTGATTTATTCAATGTATGAAACTGCATTCATTCATTCAATGAATCAAACTAAACTCACTCATTCATTGAAACAAGCGGTATTCATTCAATCATTGAATCCTGCTTATCCCATTGATTCAATGTCTACTCTTTAACGCTTTTATTCAATGAAACAAACTGCAATATTTCATTCATTCCAACAACAAAATAAGACGTTTTGATTCAACGTTTTGAGCTTGTCTCATTCATTCAATGTAACGAGTTTAACTGATTTATTCAATGTATGAAACTGCATTCATTCATTCAATGAATCAAACTACACTCACTCATTCATTGAAACAAGCGGTATTCATTCAATCATTGAATCCAGCTTATCCCATTGATTCAATGTCTACTCTTTAACGCTTTTATTCAATGAAACAAACTGCAATATTTCATTCATTCCAACAACAAAATAAGACGTTTTGATTCAACGTTTTGAGCTTGTCTCATTCATTCAATGTAACGAGCTTAACTGATTTATTCAATGTATGAAACTGCATTCATTCATTCAATGAATCAAACTACACTCACTCATTCATTGAAACAAGCGGTATTCATTCATTCATTGAATCCAGCTTATCCCATTGATTCAATGTCTACACCTTAACGCCTTTATTCAATGAAAGAAACTGCAATAATTCATTTATTCCAACAACCAAATAAGACGTTTTGATTCAACGTTTTGAGCTTGTCTCATTCATTCAATGTAACGAGCTTAACTGATTTACTCAGTGTATGAAACTGCATTCGTTCATTCATTGAATCAAACTACACTCACTCATTCATTGAAACAAGCGGTATTCATTCATTCATTGAATCCAGCTTATCCCATTGATTCAATGTCTACTCTTTAACGCTTTTATTCAATGAAACAAACTGCAATATTTCATTCATTCCAACAACAAAATAAGACGTTTTGATTCAACGTTTTGAGCTTGTCTCATTCATTCAATGTAACGAGTTTAACTGATTTATTCAATGTATGAAACTGCATTCATTCATTCAGTGAATCAAACTACACTCACTCATTCATTGAAACAAGCGGTATTCATTCAATCATTGAATCCTGCTTATCCCATTGATTCAATGTCTACTCTTTAACGCTTTTATTCAATGAAACAAAATGCAATATTTCATTCATTCCAACAACAAAATAAGACGTTTTGATTCAACGTTTTGAGCTTGTCTCATTCATTCAATGTAACGAGTTTAACTGATTTATTAAATGTATGAAACTGCATTCATTCATTCAATGAATCAAACTACACTCACTCATTCATTGAAACAAGCGGTATTCATTCAATCATTGAATCCTGCTTATCCCATTGATTCAATGTCTACACCTTAACGCCTTTATTGAATGAAACAAACTGCAATCAATCATTCATTCCAAGAACAAAAGAAGACGTTTTGATTCAACGTTTTGAGCTTGTCTCATTCATTCAATGTAACGAGCTTAACTGATTTATTCAATGTATGAAACTGCATTCATTCATTCAATGATTCAAACTACACTCACTCATTCATTGAAACAAGCGGTATTCATTCATTCATTGAATCCAGCTTATCCCATTGATTCAATGTCTACACGTTAACGCCTTTATTCAATGAAACAAACTGCAATAATTCATTTATTCCAAGAACAAAATAAGACGTTTTAATTCAACTTTTTGAGCTTGTCTCATTCATTCAATGTAACGAGCTTAACTGATTTATTCCATGTATGAAACTGCATTCATTCATTCAATGAATCAAACTACACTCACTCATTCAATGAAACAAGCGGTATTCATTCATTCATTGAATCCAGCTTGTCGCATTGATTCAATGACTACACCCTAACGCCTTTATTCAATGAAACAAACTGCAATACTTCATTCATTCCAACAACAAAATAAGACGTTTTGATTCAACGTTTTGAGCTTGTCTCATTCATTCAACGTAACGATCTTAACTGATTTATTCAATGTATGAACCTGCATTCATTCATTCATTGAATCCAACTACACTCACTCATTCATTGAAACAAGCGGTATTCATTCATTCATTGAATCCAGCTTATCCCATTGATTCAATGTCTACACCTTAACGCCTTTATTCAATGAAACAAACTGCAATAATTCATGCTTTCCAAAAACAAAATAAGACGTTTTGATTCAACGTTTTGAGCTTGTCTCATTCATTCAATGTAACGAGCTTAACTGATTTATTCAATGTATGAAACTGCAGTCATTCATTCAATGAATCCAACTACACTCACTCATTCATTGAAACAAGCGGTATTCATTCATTCATTGAATCCAGCTTATCCCATTGATTCCATGTCTACACCTTAACGCCTTTATTGAATGAAACAAACTGCAATAATTCATTTATTCCAACAACAAAATAAGACGTTTTGATTCAACGTTTTGAGCTTGTCTCATTCATTCAATGTAACGAGCTTAACTGATTTACTCAGTGTATGAAACTGCATTCGTTCATTCAATGAATCCAACTACACTCACTCATTCATTGAAACAAGCGGTATTCATTCATTCATTGAATCCACCTTATCCCATTGATTCAATGTCTACACCTTAACGCCTTTATTCAATGAAACAAACTGCAATATTTCATTCATTCCAACAACAAAATAAGACGTTTTGATTCAACGTTTTGAGCTTGTCTCATTCATTCAATGTAACGAGCTTAACTGATTTATTCAATGTATGAAACTGCAGTCATTCATTCAATGAATCCAACTACACTCACTCATTCATTGAAACAAGCGGTATTCATTCATTCATTGAATCCAGCTTATCCCATTGATTCCATGTCTACACCTTAACGCCTTTATTGAATGAAACAAACTGCAATAATTCATTTATTCCAACAACAAAATAAGACGTTTTGATTCAACGTTTTGAGCTTGTCTCATTCATTCAATGTAACGAGCTTAACTGATTTACTCAGTGTATGAAACTGCATTCGTTCATTCATTGAATCAAACTACACTCACTCATTCATTGAAACAAGCGGTATTCATTCATTCATTGAATCCAGCTTATTCCATTGATTCAATGTCTACACCTTAACGCCTTTATTCAATGAAGCAAACTGCAATAATTCATTTATTCCAAGAACAAAATAAGACGTTTTAATTCAACGTTTTGAGCTTGTCTCATTCATTCAATGTAACGAGCTTAACTGATTTATTCCATGTATGAAACTGCATTCATTCATTCAATGAATCAAACTACACTCACTCATTCAATGAAACAAGCGGTATTCATTCATTGAATCCAGCTTATCGCATTGATTCAATGACTACACCCTAACGTCTTTATTCAATGAAACAAACTGCAATACTTCATTCATTCCAACAACAAAATAAGACGTTTTGATTCAACGTTTTGAGCTTGTCTCATTCATTCAACGTAACGATCTTAACTGATTTATTCAATGTATGAACCTGCATTCATTCATTCAATGAATCCAACTACACTCACTCATTCATTGAAACAAGCGGTATTCATTCATTCATTGAATCCAGCTTATCCCATTGATTCAATGTCTACACCTTAACGCCTTTATTCAATGAAACATACTGCAATAATTCATTCATTCCAACAACAAAATAAGACGTTTTAATTCAACGTTTTGAGCTCGTCTCATTCATTCACTGTACCGAGCTTAACAGATTTATTTCATGTATGAAACTGCATTCATTCATACATTGAATCCAGCTTATCCCATTGATTCAATGTCTACACCTTAACGCCTTTATTCAATGAAACAAACTGCAATAATTCATTTATTCCAAGAACAAAATAAGACGTTTTAATTCAACGTTTTGAGCTTGTCTCATTCATTCAATGTAACGAGCTTAACTGATTTATTCCATGTATGAAACTGCATTCATTCATTCAATGAATCAAACTACACTCACTCATTCAATGAAACAAGCGGTATTCATTCATTGAATCCAGCTTATCGCATTGATTCAATGACTACACCCTAACGTCTTTATTCAATGAAACAAACTGCAATAATTCATTCATTCCAACAACAAAATAAGACGTTTTGATTCAACGTTTTGAGCTTGTCTCATTCATTCAACGTAACGAGCTTAACTGATTTATTCAATGTATGAAACTGCATTCATTCATTCAATGAATCAAACTACACTCACTCATTCAATGAAACAAGCGGTATTCATTCATTCATTGAATCCAGCTTGTCGCATTGATTCAATGACTACACCCTAACGCCTTAATTCAATGAAACAAACTGCAATACTTCATTCATTCCAACAACAAAATAAGACGTTTTGATTCAACGTTTTGAGCTTGTCTCATTCATTGAACGTAACGATCTTAACTGATTTACTCAATGTATGAACCTGCATTCATTCATTCAATGAATCCAACTACACTCACTCATTCATTGAAACAAGCGGTATTCATTCATTCATTGAATCCAGCTTATCCCATTGATTCAATGTCTACACCTTAACGCCTTTATTCAATGAAACAAACTGCAATAATTCATGCTTTCCAACAACAAAATAAGACGTTTTGATTCAACGTTTTGAGCATGTCTCATTCATTCAATGTAACGAGCTTAGCTGATTTATTCAATGTATGAAACTGCATTCATTCATTCAATGAATCCAACTACACTCACTCATTCATTGAAACAAGCGATATTCATTCATTCACTGAATCCAGCTTATCCCATTGATTCCATGTCTAAACCTTAACGCCTTTATTCAATGAAACATACTGCAATAATTCATTCATTCCAACAACAAAATAAGACGTTTTGATTCAACGTTTTGAGCTTATCTCATTCATTCAATGTAACGAGCTTAACTGATTTATTCAATGTATGAAACTGCATTCATTCATACAATGAATCAAAATACACTCACTCATTCATTGAAACAAGTGTTGTTCATTCATTCATTGAATCCAGCTTATCCCATTGATTCAATGTCTACTCTTTAACGCTTTTATTCAATGAAACAAACTGCAATATTTCATTCATTCCAACAACAAAATAAGACGTTTTGATTCAACGTTTTGAGCTTGTCTCATTCATTCAATGTAACGATCTTAACTGTTTTATTCAATGTATGAAACTGCATTCATTCATTCAATGAATCAAACTACACTCACTCATTCATTGAAACAAGCGGTATTCATTCATTCATTGAATCCAGCTTATTCCATTGATTCAATGTCTACACCTTAACGCCTTTATTCAATGAAGCAAACTGCAATAATTCATTTATTCCAACAACAAAATAAGACGTTTTGATTCAACGTTTTGAGCTTGTCTCATTCATTCAATGTAACGAGTTTAACTGATTTATTCAATGTATGAAACTGCATTCATTCATTCAATGAATCAAACTACACTCACTCATTCATTGAAACAAGCGGTATTCATTCAATCATTGAATCCTGCTTATCCCATTGATTCAATGTCTACTCTTTAACGCTTTTATTCAATGAAACAAACTGCAATATTTCATTCATTCCAACAACAAAATAAGACGTTTTGATTCAACGTTTTGAGCTTGTCTCATTCATTCAATGTAACGAGTTTAACTGATTTATTCAATGTATGAAACTGCATTCATTCATTCAATGAATCAAACTACACTCACCCATTCATTGAAACAAGCGGTATTCATTCAATCATTGAATCCAGCTTATCCCATTGATTCAATGTCTACTCTTTAACGCTTTTATTCAATGAAACAAACTGCAATATTTCATTCATTCCAACAACAAAATAAGACGTTTTGATTCAACGTTTTGAGCTTGTCTCATTCATTCAATGTAACGAGCTTAACTGATTTATTCAATGTATGAAACTGCATTCATTCATTCAATGAATCAAACTACACTCACTCATTCATTGAAACAAGCGGTATTCATTCATTCATTGAATCCAGCTTATCCCATTGATTCAATGTCTACACCTTAACGCCTTTATTCAATGAAAGAAACTGCAATAATTCATTTATTCCAACAACCAAATAAGACGTTTTGATTCAACGTTTTGAGCTTGTCTCATTCATTCAATGTAACGAGCTTAACTGATTTACTCAGTGTATGAAACTGCATTCGTTCATTCATTGAATCAAACTACACTCACTCATTCATTGAAACAAGCGGTATTCATTCATTCATTGAATCCAGCTTATCCCATTGATTCAATGTCTACTCTTTAACGCTTTTATTCAATGAAACAAACTGCAATATTTCATTCATTCCAACAACAAAATAAGACGTTTTGATTCAACGTTTTGAGCTTGTCTCATTCATTCAATGTAACGAGTTTAACTGATTTATTCAATGTATGAAACTGCATTCATTCATTCAGTGAATCAAACTACACTCACTCATTCATTGAAACAAGCGGTATTCATTCAATCATTGAATCCTGCTTATCCCATTGATTCAATGTCTACTCTTTAACGCTTTTATTCAATGAAACAAAATGCAATATTTCATTCATTCCAACAACAAAATAAGACGTTTTGATTCAACGTTTTGAGCTTGTCTCATTCATTCAATGTAACGAGTTTAACTGATTTATTAAATGTATGAAACTGCATTCATTCATTCAATGAATCAAACTACACTCACTCATTCATTGAAACAAGCGGTATTCATTCAATCAGTGAATCCTGCTTATCCCATTGATTCAATGTCTACACCTTAACGCCTTTATTGAATGAAACAAACTGCAATCAATCATTCATTCCAAGAACAAAAGAAGACGTTTTGATTCAACGTTTTGAGCTTGTCTCATTCATTCAATGTAACGAGCTTAACTGATTTATTCAATGTATGAAACTGCATTCATTCATTCAATGATTCAAACTACACTCACTCATTCATTGAAACAAGCGGTATTCATTCATTCATTGAATCCAGCTTATCCCATTGATTCAATGTCTACACGTTAACGCCTTTATTCAATGAAACAAACTGCAATAATTCATTTATTCCAACAACAAAATAAGACGTTTTGATTCAACGTTTTGAGCTTGTCTCATTCATTCAATGTAACGAGTTTAACTGATTTTTTCAATGTATGAAACTGCATTCATTCATTCAATGAATCAAACTAAACTCACACATTCATTGAAACAAGCGGTATTCATTCAATCATTGAATCCTGCTTATCCCATTGATTCAATGTCTACTCTTTAACGCTTTTATTCAATGAAACAAACTGCAATATTTCATTCATTCCAACAACAAAATAAGACGTTTTGATTCAACGTTTTGAGCTTGTCTCATTCATTCAATGTAACGAGTTTAACTGATTTATTCAATGTATGAAACTGCATTCATTCATTCAATGAATCAAACTACACTCACTCATTCATTGAAACAAGCGGTATTCATTCAATCATTGAATCCAGCTTATCCCATTGATTCAATGTCTACTCTTTAACGCTTTTATTCAATGAAACAAACTGCAATATTTCATTCATTCCAACAACAAAATAAGACGTTTCGATTCAACGTTTTGAGCTTGTCTCATTCATTCAATGTAACGAGCTTAACTGATTTATTCAATGTATGAAACTGCATTCATTCATTCAATGAATCAAACTACACTCACTCATTCATTGAAACAAGCGGTATTCATTCATTCATTGAATCCAGCTTATCCCATTGATTCAATGTCTACACCTTAACGCCTTTATTGAATGAAACAAACTGCAATCAATCATTCATTCCAAGAACAAAATAAGACGTTTTGATTCAACGTTTTGAGCTTGTCTCATTCATTCAATGTAACGAGCTTAACTGATTTATTCAATGTATGAAACTGCATTCATTCATTCAATGATTCAAACTACACTCACTCATTCATTGAAACAAGCGGTATTCATTCATTCATTGAATCCAGCTTATCCCATTGATTCAATGTCTACACGTTAACGCCTTTATTCAATGAAACAAACTGCAATAATTCATTTATTCCAAGAACAAAATAAGACGTTTTAATTCAACTTTTTGAGCTTGTCTCATTCATTCAATGTAACGAGCTTAACTGATTTATTCCATGTATGAAACTGCATTCATTCATTCAATGAATCAAACTACACTCACTCATTCAATGAAACAAGCGGTATTCATTCATTCATTGAATCCAGCTTGTCGCATTGATTCAATGACTACACCCTAACGCCTTTATTCAATGAAACAAACTGCAATACTTCATTCATTCCAACAACAAAATAAGACGTTTTGATTCAACGTTTTGAGCTTGTCTCATTCATTCAACGTAACGATCTTAACTGATTTATTCAATATATGAACCTGCATTCATTCATTCAATGAATCCAACTACACACACTCATTCATTGAAACAAGCGGTATTCATTCATTCATTGAATCCAGCTTATCCCATTGATTCAATGTCTACACCTTAACGCCTTTATTCAATGAAACAAACTGCAATAATTCATGCTTTCCAACAACAAAATAAGACGTTTTGATTCAACGTTTTGAGCTTGTCTCATTCATTCAATGTAACGAGCCTAACTGATTTATTCCATGCATGAAACTGCATTCATTCATTCAATGAATCAAACTACACTCACTCATTCAATGAAACAAGCGGTATTCATTCATTCATTGAATCCAGCTTGTCGCATTGATTCAATGACTACACCCTAACGCCTTTATTCAATGAAACAAACTGCAATACTTCATTCATTCCAACAACAAAATAAGACGTTTTGATTCAACGTTTTGAGCTTGTCTCATTCATTCAACGTAACGATCTTAACTGATTTATTCAATGTATGAACCTGCATTCATTCATTCAATGAATCCAACTACACGCACTCATTCATTGAAACAAGCGGTATTCATTCATTCATTGAATCCAGCTTATCCCATTGATTCAATGTCTACACCTTAACGCCTTTATTCAATGAAACATACTGCAATAATTCATTCATTCCAACAACAAAATAAGACGTTTTCATTCAACGTTTTGAGCTTGTCTCATTCATTCAATGTAACGAGTTTAACTGATTTATTCAATGTATGAAACTGCATTCATTCATACAATGAATCCAACTACACTCACTCATTCATTGAAACAAGCGGTATTCATTCATTCATTGAATCCAGCTTATCCCATTGATTCAATGTCTACACCTTAACGCCTTTATTGAATGAAACAAACTGCAATAATTCATTTATTCCAACAACAAAATAAGACGTTTTGATTCAACGTTTTGAGCTTTTCTCATTCATTCAACGTAACGAGCTTAACTGATTTATTCAATGTATGAAACTGCATTCATTCATTCAATGAATCAAACTACACTCACTCATTCATTGAAACAAGCGGTAAGCATTCATTCATTGAATCCAGCTTATCCCATTGATTCAATGTCTACACCTTAACGCCTTTATTCAATGAAACAAACTGCAATAATTCATTTATTCCAAGAACAAAATAAGACGTTTTGATTCAACGTTTTGAGCTTGTCTCATTCATTCAATGTAACGAGCTTAACTGATTTATTTCATGTATGAAACTGCATTCATTCATACATTGAATCCAGCTTATCCCATTGATTCAATGTCTACACCTTAACGCCTTTATTCAATGAAACAAACTGCAATAATTCATTTATTCCAAGAACAAAATAAGACGTTTTAATTCAACTTTTTGAGCTTGTCTCATTCATTCAATGTAACGAGCTTAACTGATTTATTCCATGTATGAAACTGCATTCATTCATTCAATGAATCAAACTACACTCACTCATTCATTGAAACAAGCGGTATTCATTCATTCATTGAATCCAGCTTATCCCATTGATTCAATGTCTACACCTTAACGCCTTTATTCAATGAAACAAACTGCAATAATTCATTTATTCCAAGAACAAAATAAGACGTTTTAATTCAACTTTTTGAGCTTGTCTCATTCATTCAATGTAACGAGCTTAACTGATTTATTCCATGTATGAAACTGCATTCATTCATTCAATGAATCAAACTACACTCACTCATTCAATGAAACAAGCGGTATTCATTCATTGAATCCAGCTTATCGCATTGATTCAATGACTACACCCTAACGTCTTTATTCAATGAAACAAACTGCAATAATTCATTCATTCCAACAACAAAATAAGACGTTTTGATTCAACGTTTTGAGCTTGTCTCATTCATTCAACGTAACGAGCTTAACTGATTTATTCAATGTATGAAACTGCATTCATTCATTCAATGAATCAAACTACACTCACTCATTCAATGAAACAAGCGGTATTCATTCATTCATTGAATCCAGCTTGTCGCATTGATTCAATGACTACACCCTAACGCCTTTATTCAATGAAACAAACTGCAATACTTCATTCATTCCAACAACAAAATAAGACGTATTGATTCAACGTTTTGAGCTTGTCTCATTCATTCAACGTAACGATCTTAACTGATTTATTCAATGTATGAACCTGCATTCATTCATTCAATGAATCCAACTACACTCACTCATTCATTGAAACAAGCGGTATTCATTCATTCATTGAATCCAGCTTATCCCATTGATTCAATGTCTACACCTTAACGCCTTTATTCAATGAAACAAACTGCAATAATTCATGCTTTCCAACAACAAAATAAGGCGTTTTGATTCAACGTTTTGAGCTTGTCTCATTCATTCAATGTAACGAGCTTAACTGATTTATTCAATGTATGAAACTGCATTCATTCATTCAATGAATCCAACTACACTCACTCATTCATTGAAACAAGCGGTATTCATTCATTCATTGAATCCAGCTTATCCCATTGATTCCATGTCTACACCTTAACGCCTTTATTCAATGAAACATACTGCAATAATTCATTATTCCAACAACAAAATAAGACGTTTTCATTCAACGTTTTGAGCTCGTCTCATTCATTCACTGTACCGAGCTAAACAAATTTATTTCATGTATGAAACTGCATTCATTCATACATTGAATCCAGCTTATCCCATTCATTCAATGTCTACACCTTAACGCCTTCATTCATTCAAAGAACTAAATAAGACGTTTTGATTCAACGTTTTGTGCTTATCTCATTCATTCAATGTAACGAGCTTAACTGATTTATTCAATGTATGAAACTGCATTCATTCATTCAATGAATCAAACTACACTCACTCATTCATTGAAACAAGCGGTATTCATTCATTCATTGAATCCAGCTTATCCCATTGATTCAATGTCTACACCTTAACGCCTTTATTCAATGAAAGAAACTGCAATAATTCATTTATTCCAACAACCAAATAAGACGTTTTGATTCAACGTTTTGAGCTTGTCTTATTCATTCAATGTAACGAGCTTAACTGATTTAATCAGTGTATGAAACTGCATTCGTTCATTCATTGAATCAAACTACACTCACTCATTCATTGAAACAAGCGGTATTCATTCATTCATTGAATCCAGCTTATTCCATTGATTCAATGTCTACACCTTAACGCCTTTATTCAATGAAACAAACTGCAATAATTCATTTATTCCAACAACAAAATAAGACGTTTTGATTCAACGTTTTGAGCTTGTCTCATTCATTCAATGTAACAATCTTAACTGATTTATTCAATGTATGAAACTGCATTCATTCATACATTGAATCCAGCTTATCCCATTCATTCAATGTCTACACCATAACGCCTTCATTCATTCAAAGAACTAAATAAGACGTTTTGATTCAACGTTTTGAGCTTATCTCATTCATTCAATGTAACGAGCTAAACTGATTTATTCAATGTATGAAACTGCATTCATTCATTCAATGAATCAAACTACACTCACGCATTCATTGAAACAAGTGTTGTTCATTCATTCATTGAATCCAGCTTATCCCATTGATTCAATGTCTACTCTTTAACGCTTTTATTCAATGAAAAAAACTGCAATATTTCATTCATTCCAACAACAAAATAAGACGTTTTGACTCAACGTTTTGAGCTTGTCTCATTCATTCAATGTAACGATCTTAACTGATTTATTCAATGTATGAAACTGCATTCATTCATTCAATGAATCAAACTACACTCACTCATTCATTGAAACAAGCGGTATTCATTCATTCATTGAATCCAGCTTATCCCATTGATTCAATGTCTACACCTTAACGCCTTTATTCAATGAAAGAAACTGCAATAATTCATTTATTCCAACAACCAAATAAGACGTTTTGATTCAACGTTTTGAGCTTGTCTTATTCATTCAATGTAACGAGCTTAACTGATTTAATCAGTGTATGAAACTGCATTCGTTCATTCATTGAATCAAACTACACTCACTCATTCATTGAAACAAGCGGTATTCATTCATTCATTGAATCCAGCTTATCCCATTGATTCAATGTCTACACCTTAACGCCTTTATTGAATGAAACAAACTACAATAATTCATTCATTCCAACAACAAAATAAGACGTTTTGATTCAACGTTTTGAGCTTGTCTCATTCATTCAACGTAACGAGCTTAACTGATTTATTCAATGTATGAAACTGCATTCATTCATTCAATGAATCCAACTGCACTCACTCATTCATTGAAACAAGCGGTATTCATTCATTCATTGAATCCAGCTTATCCCATTGATTCAATGTCTACACCTTAACGCCTTTATTGAATGAAACAAACTACAATAATTCATTCATTCCAACAACAAAATAAGACGTTTTGATTCAACGTTTTGAGCTTGTCTCATTCATTCAACGTAACGAGCTTAACTGATTTATTCAATGTATGAAACTGCATTCATTCATTCAATGAATCCAACTGCACTCACTCATTCATTGAAACAAGCGGTATTCATTCATTCATTGAATCCAGCTTATCCCATTGATTCAATGTCTACACCTTAACGCCTTTATTCAATGAAAGACACTGCAATAATTCATTTATTCCAACAACAAAATAAGACGTATTGATTCAACGTTTTGAGCTCGTCTCATTCATTCAATGTAACGATCTTAACTGAGTTATTCAATGTATGAAACTGCATTCATTCATTCAATGAATCAATCTGCACTCACTCATTCATTGAAACAAGCGGTATTCATTCATTCATTGAATCCAGCTTATCCCATTGATTCAATGTCTACACCTTAACGCCTTTATTCAATGAAACAAACTGCAATAATTCATGCTTTCCAACAACAAAATAAGACGTTTTGATTCAACGTTTTGAGCTTGTCTCATTCATTCAATGTAACGATCTTAACTGATTTATTCAATGTATGCAACTGCATTCATTCATTCAATGAATCCAACTACACTCACTCATTCATTGAAACAAGCGGTATTCATTCATTCATTGAATCCAGCTTATCCCATTGATTCAATGTCTACACCTTAACGCCTTTATTCAATGAAACAAACTGCAATAATTCATTCATTCCAACAACAAAATAAGACGTTTTGATTCAACGTTTTGAGCTTGTCTCATTCATTCAATGTAACGATCTTAACTGATTTATTCAATGTATGAAACTGCATTCACTCATTCAATGACTCAAACTACACTCACTCATTCATTGAAACAAGCGGTATTCATTCATTCATTGAAATCACCTTATCCCATTGATTCAATGCATTCACCTTAACGCCTTTATTCAATGAAACAAACTGCAATAATTCATTCATTCCAACAACAAAATAAGACGTTTTGATTCAACGTTTTGAGCTTGTCTCATTCATTCAATGTAACGATCTTAACTGATTGATTCAAAGGATAAAACTGCATTCATTCATTCAATGAATCAAACTACACTCACTCATTCATTGAAACAAGCGGTATTCATTCATTCATTGAATCCAGCTTATCCCATTGATTCAATATCTACACCTTAACGCCTTTATTCAATGAAACAAACTGCAATAATTCATTCATTCCAACAACAAAATAAGACGTTTTGATTCAACGTTTTGAGCTTGTCTCATTCATTCAACTTAACGAGCTTAACTGATTTATTCAACGTATGAAACTGCATTCATTCATTCATTGAGTCCAGGTTATCCCATTGATTCAATGTCTACACCTTAACGCCTGTATTCAATGAAACAAACTGCATTCATTCATTCATTCAAAGAACTAACTAAGACGTATTGAATCAACGTTTTGAGCTTGTCTCATTCATTCAATGTAACGAGCTTAACTGATTTATTCAATGTATGAAACTGCATTCATTCATTCAATCAATCAAACTACACTCAATCATTCATTGAAACAAGCGGTGTTCATTCATTCATTGAATCCAGCTTATCCCATTCATTCAATGTCAACACCTTAACGCCTTTATTCAATGAATCAAACTGCAATAATTCATGCTTTCCAACAACAAAATAAGACGTTTTGATTCAACGTTTTGAGCTTGTCTCATTCATTCAATGTAACGAGCTTAACACATTTATTCAATGTATGAAACTGCAGTCATTCATACATTGAATCCATCTTATCCCATTCATTCAATGTCTACACCTTAACGCCTTTATTCAATGAAACAAACTGCAATACTTCATTCATTCCAACAAAATAAGACGTTTTGATTCAACGTTTTGAGCTTGTCTCATTCATTCAACGTAACGATCTTAACTGATTTATTCAATGTATGAAACTGCATTCATTCATTCAATGAATCCAACTACACTCACTCATTCATTGAAACAAGCGGTATTCATTCATTCATTGAATCCAGCTTATCCCATTGATTCAATGTCTACACCTTAACGCCTTTATTCAATGAAACAAACTGCAATAATTCATGCTTTCCAACAACAAAATAAGACGTTTTGATTCAACGTTTTGAGCTTATCTCATTCATTCAATGTAACGAGCTTAACTGATTTATTCAATGTATGAAACTGCTTTAATTCATTCAATGAATCAAACTACACTCACTCATTCATTGAAACAAGCGGTATTCATTCATTCATTGAATCCAGCTTATCCCATTGATTCAATGACTACACCCTAACGCCTTTATTCAATGAAACAAACTGCAATACTTCATTCATTCCAACAACAAAATAAGACGTTTTCATTCAACGTTTTGAGCTCGTCTCATTCATTCAATGTAACGAATTTAACTGATTTATTCAATGTATGAACCTGCATTCACTCATTCAATGAATCCAACTACACTCACTCATTCATTGAAACAAGCGGTATTCATTCATTCATTGAATCCAGCTTATCCCATTGATTCAATGTCTACACCTTAACGCCTTTATTCAATGAAACAAACTGCAATAATTCATTTATTCCAAGAACAAAATAAGACGTTTTAATTCAACGTTTTGAGCTTGTCTCATTCATTCAACATAAAACGCTTAACTGATTTATTCCATGTATGAATCTGCATTCATTCATTCAATGAATCAAACTACACTCACTCATTCAATGAAACAAGCGGTATTCATTCATTCATTGAATCCAGCTTATCGCATTGATTCAATGACTACACCCTAACGACTTTATTCAATGAAACAAACTGCAATAATTCATTCATTCCAACAACAAAATAAGACGTTTTGATTCAACGTTTTGAGCTTGTCTCATTCATTCAACGTAACGATCTTAACTGAGTTATTCAATGTATGAACCTGCATTCATTCATTCAATGAATCCAACTACACTCACTCATTCATTGAAACAAGCGGTATTCATTCATTCATTGAATCCAGCTTATCCCATTGATTCAATGTCTACACCTTAACGCCTTTATTCAATGAAACAAACTGCAATAATTCATTCATTCCAAAAACAAAATAAGACGTTTTGATTCAACGTTTTGAGCTTGTCTCATTCATTCAACGTAACGATCTTAACTGATTTATTCAATGTATGAACATGCATGCATTCATTCAATGAATCAAACTACACTCACTCATTCAATGAAACAAGCGGTATTCATTCATTCATTGAATCCAGCTTGTCGCATTGATTCAATGACTACACCCTAACGCCTTTATTCAATGAAACAAACTGCAATACTTCATTCATTCCAACAACAAAATAAGACGCTTTGATTCAACGTTTTGAGCTTGTCTCATTCATTCAACGTAACGATCTTAACTGATTTATTCAATGTATGAACCTGCATTCATTCATTCAATGAATCCAACTACACTCACTCATTCATTGAAACAAGCGGTATTCATTCATTCATTGAATCCAGCTTATCCCATTGATTCAATGTCTACTCTTTAACGCTTTTATTCAATGAAACAAACTGCAATAATTCATTTATTCCAACAACAAAATAAGACGTTTTGATATAACGTTTTGAGTTTGTCTCATTCATTCAATGTAACGATCTTAACTGATTTATTCAATGTATGAAACTGCATTCATTCATTCAATGAATCAATATACACTCACTCATTCATTGAAACAAGCGGTATTCATTCATTCATTGAATCCAGCTTATCCCATTGATTTAATGTCTACTCTTTAACGCTTTTATTCAATGAAACAAACTGCAATATTTCATTCATTCCAACAACAAAATAAGACGTTTTGATTCAACGTTTTGAGCTTGTCTCATTCATTCAACGTAACGAGCTTAACTGATTTATTCAATGTATGAAACTGCATTCATTCATTCAATGAATCAAACTACACTCACTCATTCATTGAAACAAGCGGTATTCATTCATTCATTGAATCCAGCTTATCCCATTGATTCAATGTGTACACCTTAACGCCTTTATTCAATGAAAGAAACTGCAATAATTCATTTATTCCAACAACAAAATAAGACGTTTTGATTCAACGTTTTGAGCTTGTCTCATTCATTCAATGTAACGAGCTTAACTGATTTAATCAGTGTATGAAACTGCATTCGTTCATTCATTGAATCAAACTACACTCACTCATTAATTGAAACAAGCGGTATTCATTCATTCATTAAATCCAGCTTATCCCATTGATTCAATGTCTACACCTTAACGCCTTTATTCAATGAAAGACACTGCAATATTTCATTCATTCCAACAACAAAATAAGACGTTTTGATTCAACGTTTTGAGCTTGTCTCATTCATTCAATGTAACGAGCTTAACTGATTTAATCAGTGTATGAAACTGCATTCGTTCATTCATTGAATCAAACTACACTCACTCATTAATTGAAACAAGCGGTATTCATTCATTCATTGAATCCAGCTTATCCCATTGATTCAATGTCTACACCTTAACGCCTTTATTAAATGAAAGAAACTGCAATAATTCATTTATTCCAACAACCAAATAAGACGTTTTGAGTCAACGTTTTGAGCTTGTCTCATTCATTCAACGTAACGAGCTTAACTGATTTATTCAATGTATGAAACTGCATTCATTCATTCAATGAATCAAACTACACTCACCCATTCATTGAGACAAGCGGTATTCATTCATTCATTGAATCCAGCTTATCCCATTGATTCAATGTCTACACCTTAACGCCTTTATTCAATGAAACATACTGCAATAATTCATTCATTCCAACAACAAAATAAGACGTTTTCATTCAACGTTATGAGCTCGTCTCATTCATTCACTGTACCGAGCTTAACAGATTTATTTCATGTATGAAACAGCATTCATTCATACATTGAATCCAGCTTAACCCATTCATTCAATGTCTACACCTTCACGCCTTCATTCATTCAAAGAACTAAATAAGACGTTTTGATTCAACGTTTTGAGCTTATCTCATTCATTCAATGTAACGAGCTTAACTGATTTATTCAATGTATGAAACTGCTTTAAATCATTCAATGAATCAAACTACACTCACTCATTCATTGAAACAAGTGTTATTCATTCATTCATTGAATCCAGCTTATCCCATTGATTCAATGTCTACTCTTTAACGCTTTTATTCAATGAAACAAACTGCAATATTTCATTCATTCCAACAATAAAAGAAGACGTTTTGATTCAACGTTTTGAGCTTATCTCATTCATTCAATGTAACGATCTTAACTGATTTATTCAATGTATGAAACTGCATTCATTCATTCAATGAATCAAACTACACGCACTCATTCATTGAAACAAGCGGTATTCATTCATTCATTGAATCCAGCTTATCCCATTGATTCAATGTCTACACCCTAACGCCTTTATTCAATTAAAGAAACTGCAATAATTCATTTATTCCAACAACCAAATAAGACGTTTTGATTCAACGTTTTGAGCTTGTCTTATTCATTCAATGTAACGAGCTTAACTGATTAATCAGTGTATGAAACTGCATTCGTTCATTCATTGTATCAAACTACACTCACTCATTCATTGAAACAAGCGGTATTCATTCATTCATTGAATCCAGCTTATCCCATTGATTCAATGTCTACTCTTTAACGCTTTTATTCAATGAAACAAACTGCAATAATTCATTCATTCCAACAACAAAATAAGACGTTTTGATTCAACGTTTTGAGCTCGTCTCATTCATTCAATGTAACGATCTTAACCGAGTTATTCAATGTATGAAACTGCATTCATTCATTCAATGAATCAATCTGCACTCACTCATTCATTGAAACAAGCGGTATTCATTCATTCATTGAATCCAGCTTATCCCATTGATTCAATGTCTACACCTTAACGCCTTTATTCAATGAAAGACACTGCAATAATTCATTTATTCCAACAACAAAATAAGACGTTTTGATTCAACGTTTTGAGCTCGTCTCATTCATTCAATGTAACGATCTTAATGATTTATTCAATGTTTGAAACTGCATTCATTCATTCAATGAATCAAACTGCACTCACTCATTGATAAAAACAAGTGTTATTCATTCATTCATTGAATCCAGCTTATCCCATTGATTCAATGTCTACTCTTTAACGCTTTTATTCAATGAAACAAACTGCAATATTTCATTCATTCCAACAACAAAATAAGACGTTTTGATTCAACGTATTGAGCTTGTCTTATTCATTCAATGTAACGAGCTTAACTGATTTAATCAGTGTATGAAACTGCATTCGTTCATTCATTGAATCAAACTACACTCACTCATTCATTGAAACAAGCGGTATTCATTCATTCATTGAATCCAGCTCATTCCATTGATTCAATGTCTACACCTTAACGCCTTTATTCAATGAAACAAACTGCAATATTTCATTCATTCCAACAACAAAATAAGACGTTTTGATTCAACGTTTTGAGCTTGTCTCATTCATTCAACGTAACGAGCTTAACTGATTTATTCAATGTATGAAACTGCATTCATTCATTCAATGAATCAAACTACACTCACTCATTCATTGAAACAAGCGGTATTCATTCATTCATTGAATCCAGCTTATCCCATTGATTCAATGTCTACACCTTAACGCCTTTATTCAATGAAAGAAACTGCAATAATTCATTTATTCCAACAACCAAATAAGACGTTTTGATTCAAAGTTTTCAGCTTGTCTCATTCATTCAATGTAACGAGCTTAACTAATTTAATCAGTGTATGAAACTGCATTCGTTCATTCATTGAATCAAACTACACTCACTCATTAATTGAAACAAGCGGTATTCATTCATTCATTGAATCCAGCTTATCCCATTGATTCAATGTCTACTCTTTAACGCTTTTATTCAATGAAACAAACTGCAATATTTCATTCATTCCAACAACAAAATAAGACGTTTTGATTCAACGTTTTGTGCTTGTCTCATTCATTCAACGTAACGAGCTTAACTGATTTATTCAATGTATGAAACTGCATTCATTCATTCAATGAATCAAACTACACTCACCCATTCATTGAGACAAGCGGTATTCATTCATTCATTGAATCCAGCTTATCCCATTGATTCAATGTCTACACTTTAACGCCTTTATTCAATGAAACAAACTGCAATAATTCATGCTTTCCAACAACAAAATAAGACGTTTTGATTCAACGTTTTGAGCTTGTCTCATTCATTCAATGTAACGATCTTAACTGATTTATTCAATGTATGAAACTGCATTCAATCATTCAATGAATCCAACTACACTCACTCATTCATTGAAACAAGCGGTATTCATTCATTCATTGAATCCAGCTTATCCCATTGATTCAATGTCTACACCTTTACGCCTTTATTCAATGAAAGACACTGCAATAATTCATTTATTCCAACAACAAAATAAGACGTTTTGATTCAACGTTTTGAGCTCGTCTCATTCATTCAATATAACGATCTTAACTGAGTTATTCAATGTATGAAACTGCATTCATTCATTCAATGAATCAATCTGCACTCACTCATTCATTGAAACAAGCGGTATTCATTCATTCATTGAATCCAGCTTATCCCATTGATTCAATGTCTACACCTTAACGCCTTTATTCAATGAAACAAACTGCAATAATTCATGCTTTCCAAAAACAAAATAAGACGTTTTGATTCAACGTTTTGAGCTTGTCTCATTCATTCAATGTAACGATCTTAACTGATTTATTCAATGTATGAAACTGCATTCATTCATTCAATGAATCCAACTACACTCACTCATTCATTGAAACAAGCGGTATTCATTCATTCATTGAATCCAGCTTATCCCATTGATTCAATGTCTACACCTTAACGCCTTTATTCAATGAAAGACACTGCAATAATTCATTTATTCCAACAACCAAATAAGACGTTTTGATTCAACGTTTTGAGCTTGTCTCATTCATTCAATGTAACGAGCGTAACTGATTTAATCAGTGTATGAAACTGCATTCGTTCATTCATTGAATCAAACTACACTCACTCATTCATTGAAACAAGCGGTATTCATTCATTCATTGAATCCAGCTTATCCCATTGATTCAATGTCTACTCTTTAACGCATTTATTCAATGAAACAAACTGCAATATTTCATTCATTCCAACAACAAAATAAGACGTTTTGATTCAACGTTTTGAGCTTGTCTCATTCATTCAACGTAACGAGCTTAACTGATTTATTCAATGTATGAAACTGCATTCATTCATTCAATGAATCAAACTACACTCACTCATTCATTGAAACAAGCGGTATTCATTCATTCATTGAATCCAGCTTATCCCAATGATTCAATGTCTACACCTTAACGCCTTTATTCAATGAAACAAACTGCAATAATTCATTCCAACAACAAAATAAGACGTTTTGATTCAACGTTTTGAGCTTGTCTCATTCATTCAACGTAACGAGCTTAACTGATTTATTCAATGTATGAAACTGTGTTCATTCATTCAATGAATCAAACTACACTCACCCATTCATTGAGACAAGCGGTATTCATTCATTCATTGAATCCAGCTTATCCCAAAAATTCAATGTCTACACCTTAACGCCTTTATTCAATGAAACAAACTGCAATAATTCATGCTTTGCAACAACAACATAAGACGTTTTGATTCAACGTTTTGAGCTTGTCTCATTCATTCAATGTAACGATCTTAACTGATTTATTCAATGTATGAAACTGCATTCACTCATTCAATGAATCAAACTACACTCACTCATTCATTGAAACAAGCGGTATTCATTCATTCATTGAATCCAATTATCCCATTGATTCAATGCATTCACCTTAACGCCTTTATTCAATGAAACAAACTGCAATAATTCATTCATTCCAACAACAAAATAAGACGTTTTGATTCAACGTTTTGAGCTTGTCTCATTCATTCAATGTAACGAGCTTAACTGATTGATTCAAAGGATAAAACTGCATTCATTCATTCAATGAATCAAACTACACTCACTCATTCATTGAAACAAGCGGTATTCATTCATTCATTGAATCCAGCTTATCCCATTGATTCAATATCTACACCTTAACGCCTTTATTCAATGAAACAAACTGCAACAATTCATTCATTCCAACAACAAAATAAGACGTTTTGATTCAACGTTTTGAGCTTGTCTCATTCATTCAACGTAACGAGATTAACTGATTTATTCAACGTATGAAACTGCATTCATTCATTCATTGAGTCCAGCTTATCCCATTGATTCAATGTCTACACCTTAACGCCTGTATTCAATGAAACAAACTGCATTCATTCATTCATTCAAAGAACTAACTAAGACGTATGGAATCAACGTTTTGAGCTTGTCTCACTCATTCAATGTAACGAGCTTAACTGATTTATTCAATGTATGAAACTGCATTCATTCATTCAATGAATCAAACTACACTCAATCATTCATTGAAACAAGCGGTATTCATTCATTCATTGAATCCAGCTTATCCCATTGATTCAATGTCTACACCTTAACGCCTTTATTCAATGAAAGAAACTGCAATAATTCATTTATTCCAACAACCAAATAAGACGTTTTGATTCAACGTTTTGAGCTTGTCTCATTCATTCAATGTAACGAGCTTAACTGATTTAATCAGTGTATGAAACTGCATTCGTTCATTCATTGAATCAAACTACACTCACTCATTAATTGAAACAAGCGGTATTCATTCATTCATTGAATCCAGCTTATCCCATTGATTCAATGTCTACTCTTTAACGCTTTTTTTCAATGAAACAAACTGCAATATTTCATTCATTCCAACAACAAAATAAGACGTTTTGATTCAACGTTTTGAGCTTGTCTCATTCATTCAACGTAACGAGCTTAACTGATTTATTCAATGTATGAAACTGCATTCATTCATTCAATGAATCAAACTACACTCACCCATTCATTGAGATAAGCGGTATTCATTCATTCATTGAATCCAGCTTATCCCATTGATTCAATGTCTACACTTTAACGCCTTTATTCAATGAAAGACACTGCAATAATTCATTTATTCCAACAACAAAATAAGACGTTTAGATTCAACGTTTTGAGCTCGTCTCATTCATTCAATGTAACGATCTTAACTGAGTTATTCAATGTATGAAACTGCATTCATTCATTCAATGAATCAATCTGCACTCACTCATTCATTGAAACAAGCGGTATTCATTCATTCATTGAATCCAGCTTATCCCATTGATTCAATGTCTACACCCTAACGACTTTATTCAATGAAACAAACTGCAATAATTCATTCAATCCAACAACAAAATAAGACGTTTTGATTCAACGTTTTGAGCTTGTCTCATTCATTCAACGTAACGATCTTAACTGATTTATTCAATGTATGAACATGCATGCATAAATTCAATGAATCAAACTACACTCACTCATTCAATGAAACAAGTGGTATTCATTCATTCATTGAATCCAGCTTGTCGCATTGATTCAAAGACTACACCCTAACGCCTTTATTCAATGAAACAAACTGCAATACTTCATTCATTCCAACAACAAAATAAGACGTTTTGATTCAACGTTTTGAGCTTGTCTCATTCATTCAACGTAACGATCTTAACTGATTTATTCAATGTATGAACCTGCATTCATTCATTCATTGAATCCAACTACACTCACTCATTCATTGAAACAAGCGGTATTCATTCATTCATTGAATCCAGCTTTTCCCATTGATTCAATGTCTACACCTTAACGCCTTTATTCAATGAAACATACTGCAATAATTCATTCATTCCAACAACAAAATAAGACGTTTTGATTCAACGTTTTGAGCTTTACTCATTCATTCACTGTACCGAGCTTAACAGATTTATTTCATGTATGAAACTGCATTCATTCATACATTGAATCCAGCTTATCCCATTCATTCAATGTCTACACCTTCACGCCTTCATTCATTCAAAGAACTAAATAAGACGTTTTGATTCAACGTTTTGAGCTTATCTCATTCATTCAATGTAACGAGCTTAACTGATTTATTCAATGTATGAAACTGCTTTAATTCATTCAATGAATCAAACTACACTCACTCATTCATTGAAACAAGTGTTATTCATTCATTCATTGAATCCAGCTTATCCCAAAGATTCAATGTCTACTCTTTAACGCTTTTATTCAATGAAACAAACTGCAATATTTCATTCATTCCAACAACAAAATAAGACGTTTTGATTCAACGTTTTGAGCTTGTCTCATTCATTCAATGTAACGATCTTAACTGATTTATTCAATGTATGAAACTGCATTCATTCATTCAATGAATCAAACTACACGCACTCATTCATTGAAACAAGCGGTATTCATTCATTCATTGAATCCAGCTTATCCCATTGATTCAATGTCTACACCCTAACGCCTTTATTCAATTAAAGAAACTGCAATAATTCATTTATTCCAACAACCAAATAAGACGTTTTGATTCAACGTTTTGAGCTTGTCTCATTCATTCAATGTAACGAGCTTAACTGATTTAATCAGTGTATGAAACTGCATTCGTTCATTCATTGAATCAAACTACACTCACTCATTCATTGAAACAAGCGGTATTCATTCATTCATTGAATCCAGCTTATTCCATTGATTCAATGTCTACACCTTAACGCCTTTATTCAATGAAACAAACTGCAATAATTCATTTATTCCAACAACAAAATAAGACGTTTTGATTCAACGTTTTGAGCTTGTCTCATTCATTCAATGTAAAGAGCTTAACTGATTTAATCAGTGTATGAAACTGCATTCGTTCATTCATTGAATCGAACTACACTCACTCATTCATTGAAACAAGCGGTATTCATTCATTCATTGAATCCAGCTTATCCCATTGATTCAATGTCTACTCTTTAACGCTTTTATTCAATGATACAAACTGCAATATTTCATTCATTCCAACAACAAAATAAGACGTTTTGATTCAACGTTTTGAGCTTGTCTCATTCATTCAACGTAACGAGCTTAACTGATTTATTCAATGTATGAAACTGCATTCATTCATTCAATGAATCAAACTACACTCACCCATTCATTGAGACAAGCGGTATTCATTCATTCATTGAATCCAGCTTATCCCATTGATTCAATGTCTACACTTTAACGACTTTATTCAATGAAACAAACTGCAATAATTCATGCTTTCCAACAACAAAATAAGACGTTTTGATTCAACGTTTTGAGCTTGTCTCATTCATTCAATGTAACGATCTTAACTGATTTATTCAATGTATGAACATGCATGCATAAATTCAATGAATCAAACTACACTCACTCATTCAATGAAACAAGCGGTATTCATTCATTCATTGAATCCAGCTTGTCGCATTGATTCAAAGACTACACCCTAACGCCTTTATTCAATGAAACAAACTGCAATACTTCATTCATTCCAACAACAAAATAAGACGTTTTGATTCAACGTTTTGAGCTTGTCTCATTCATTCAACGTAACGATCTTAACTGATTTATTCAATGTATGAACCTGCATTCATTCATTCATTGAATCCAACTACACTCACTCATTCATTGAAACAAGCGGTATTCATTCATTCATTGAATCCAGCTTTTCCCATTGATTCAATGTCTACACCTTAACGCCTTTATTCAATGAAACATACTGCAATAATTCATTCATTCCAACAACAAAATAAGACGTTTTGATTCAACGTTTTGAGCTTTTCTCATTCATTCACTGTACCGAGCTTAACAGATTTATTTCATGTATGAAACTGCATTCATTCATACATTGAATCCAGCTTATCCCATTCATTCAATGTCTACACCTTCACGCCTTCATTCATTCAAAGAACTAAATAAGACGTTTTGATTCAACGTTTTGAGCTTATCTCATTCATTCAATGTAACGAGCTTAACTGATTGATTCAATGTATGAAACTGCTTTAATTCATTCAATGAATCAAACTACACTCACTCATTCATTGAAACAAGTGTTATTCATTCATTCATTGAATCCAGCTTATCCCAAAGATTCAATGTCTACTCTTTAACGCTTTTATTCAATGAAACAAACTGCAATATTTCATTCATTCCAACAACAAAAGAAGACGTTTTGATTCAACGTTTTGAGCTTGTCTCATTCATTCAATGAAACGATCTTAACTGATTTATTCAATGTATGAAACTGCATTCATTCATTCAATGAATCAAACTACACGCACTCATTCATTGAAACAAGCGGTATTCATTCATTCATTGAATCCAGCTTATCCCATTGATTCAATGTCTACACCCTAACGCCTTTATTCAATTAAAGAAACTGCAATAATTCATTTATTCCAACAACCAAATAAGACGTTTTGATTCAACGTTTTGAGCTTGTCTTATTCATTCAATGTAACGAGCTTAACTGATTTAATCAGTGTATGAAACTGCATTCGTTCATTCATTGAATCAAACTACACTCACTCATTCATTGAAACAAGCGGTATTCATTCATTCATTGAATCCAGCTTATTCCATTGATTCAATGTCTACACCTTAACGCCTTTATTCAATGAAACAAACTGCAATAATTCATTTATTCCAACAACAAAATAAGACGTTTTGATTCAACGTTTTGAGCTTGTCTCATTCATTCAATGTAAAGAACTTAACTGATTTAATCAGTGTATGAAACTGCATTCGTTCATTCATTGAATCGAACTACACTCACTCATTCATTGAAAAAAGCGGTATTCATTCATTCATTGAATCCAGCTTATCCCATTGATTCAATGTCTACTCTTTAACGCTTTTATTCAATGATACAAACTGCAATATTTCATTCATTCCAACAACAAAATAAGACGTTTTGATTCAACGTTTTGAGCTTGTCTCATTCATTCAACGTAACGAGCTTAACTGATTTATTCAATGTATGAAACTGCATTCATTCATTCAATGAATCAAACTACACTCACCCATTCATTGAGACAAGCGGTATTCATTCATTCATTGAATCCAGCTTATCCCATTGATTCAATGTCTACACTTTAACGCCTTTATTCAATGAAACAAACTGCAATAATTCATGCTTTCCAACAACAAAATAAGACGTTTTGATTCAACGTTTTGAGCTTGTCTCATTCATTCAATGTAACGATCTTAACTGATTTATTCAATGTATGAAACTGCATTCAATCATTCAATGAATCCAACTACACTCACTCATTCATTGAAACAAGCGGTATTCATTCATTCATTGAATCCAGCTTATCCCATTGATTCAATGTCTACACCTTAACGCCTTTATTCAATGAAAGACACTGCAATAATTCATTTATTCCAACAACAAAATAAGACGTTTAGATTCAACGTTTTGAGCTCGTCTCATTCATTCAATGTAACGATCTTAACTGAGTTATTCAATGTATGAAACTGCATTCATTCATTCAATGAATCAATCTGCACTCACTCATTCAATGAAACAAGCGGTATTCATTCATTCATTGAATCCAGCTTATCCCATTGATTCAATGTCTACACCCTAACGACTTTATTCAATGAAACAAACTGCAATAATTCATTCAATCCAACAACAAAATAAGACGTTTTGATTCAACGTTTTGAGCTTGTCTCATTCATTCAACGTAACGATCTTAACTGATTTATTCAATGTATGAACATGCATGCATAAATTCAATGAATCAAACTACACTCACTCATTCAATGAAACAAGCGGTATTCATTCATTCATTGAATCCAGCTTGTCGCATTGATTCAAAGACTACACCCTAACGCCTTTATTCAATGAAACAAACTGCAATACTTCATTCATTCCAACAACAAAATAAGACGTTTTGATTCAACGTTTTGAGCTTGTCTCATTCATTCAACGTAACGATCTTAACTGATTTATTCAATGTATGAACCTGCATTCATTCATTCATTGAATCCAACTACACTCACTCATTCATTGAAACAAGCGGTATTCATTCATTCATTGAATCCAGCTTTTCCCATTGATTCAATGTCTACACCTTAACGCCTTTATTCAATGAAACATACTGCAATAATTCATTCATTCCAACAACAAAATAAGACGTTTTGATTCAACGTTTTGAGCTTTTCTCATTCATTCACTGTACCGAGCTTAACAGATTTATTTCATGTATGAAACTGCATTCATTCATACATTGAATCCAGCTTATCCCATTCATTCAATGTCTACACCTTCACGCCTTCATTCATTCAAAGAACTAAATAAGACGTTTTGATTCAACGTTTTGAGCTTATCTCATTCATTCAATGTAACGAGCTTAACTGATTTATTCAATGTATGAAACTGCTTTAATTCATTCAATGAATCAAACTACACTCACTCATTCATTGAAACAAATGTTATTCATTCATTCATTGAATCCAGCTTATCCCAAAGATTCAATGTCTACTCTTTAACGCTTTTATTCAATGAAACAAACTGCAATATTTCATTCATTCCAACAACAAAATAAGACGTTTTGATTCAACGTTTTGAGCTTGTCTCATTCATTCAATGTAACGATCTTAACTGATTTATTCAATGTATGAAACTGCATTCATTCATTCAATGATTCAATCAACACGCACTCATTCATTGAAACAAGCGGTATTCATTCATTCATTGAATCCAGCTTATCCCATTGATTCAATGTCTACACCCTAACGCCTTTATTCAATTAAAGAAACTGCAATAATTCATTTATTCCAACAACCAAATAAGACGTTTTGATTCAACGTTTTGAGCTTGTCTTATTCATTCAATGTAACGAGCTTAACTGATTTAATCAGTGTATGAAACTGCATTCGTTCATTCATTGAATCAAACTACACTCACTCATTCATTGAAACAAGCGGTATTCATTCATTCATTGAATCCAGCTTATTCCATTGATTCAATGTCTACACCTTAACGCCTTTATTCAATGAAACAAACTGCAATAATTCATTTATTCCAACAACAAAATAAGACGTTTTGATTCAACGTTTTGAGCTTGTCTCATTCATTCAATGTAAAGAGCTTAACTGATTTAATCAGTGTATGAAACTGCATTCGTTCATTCATTGAATCGAACTACACTCACTCATTCATTGAAACAAGCGGTATTCATTCATTCATTGAATCCAGCTTATCCCATTGATTCAATGTCTACTCTTTAACGCTTTTATTCAATGAAACAAACTGCAATAATTCATTTATTCCAACAACAAAATAAGACGTTTAGATTCAACGTTTTGAGCTCGTCTCATTCATTCAATGTAACGAGCTTAACTGAGTTATTCAATGTATGAAACTGCATTCATTCATTCAATGAATCAATCTGCACTCTGCATTCATTGAAACAAGCGGTATTCATTCATTCATTGAATCCAGCTTATCCCATTGATTCAATGTCTACACCTTAACGCCTTTATTCAATGAAACAAACTGCAATAATTCATGCTTTACAACAACAAAATGAGACGTTTTGATTCAACGTTTTGAGCTTGTCTCATTCATTCAATGTAACGAGTTTAACTGATTTATTCAATGTATGAAACTGCATTCATTCATTCAATGAATCAAACTGCACTCACTCATTCATTGAAACAAGCGGTATTCATTCATTCATTGAATCCAGCTTATCCCATTGATTCAATGTCTACACCTTAACGCCTTTATTCAATGAAAGACACTGCAATAATTCATTTATTCCAACAACAAAATAAGACGTTTTGATTCAACGTTTTGAGCTCGTCTCATTCATTCAATGTAACGATCTTAACTGAGTTATTCAATGTATGAAACTGCATTCATTCATTCAATGAATCAAACTACACTCACTCATTCATTGAAACAAGCGGTATTCATTCATTCATTGAATCCAGCTTATCCCATTGATTCAATGTCTACACCTTAACGCCTTTATTCAATGAAACAAACTGCAATCAATCATTCATTCCAAGAACAAAATAAGACGTTTTGATTCAACGTTTTGAGCTTGTCTCATTCATTCAATGTAACGAGCTTAACTGATTTATTCAATGTATGAAACTGCTTTAATTCATTCAATGAATCAAACTACACTCACTCATTCATTGAAACAAGCGGTATTCATTCATTCATTGAATCCAGCTTATCCCATTGATTCAATGTCTACTCTTTAACGCTTTAATTCAATGAAACAAACTGCAATAATTCATTCATTCCAACAACAAAATAAGACGTTTTGATTCAACGTTTTGAGCTTGTCTCATTCATTCAACGTAACGATCTTAACTGATTTATTCAATGTATGAACATGCATGCTTTCATTCAATGAATCAAACTACACTCACTCATTCAATGAAACAAGCGGTATTCATTCATTCATTGAATCCAGCTTGTCGCATTGATTCAATGACTACACCCTAACGCCTTTATTCAATGAAACAAACTGCAATACTTCATTCATTCCAACAACAAAATAAGACGCTTTGATTCAACGTTTTGAGCTTGTCTCATTCATTCAACGTAACGATCTTAACTGATTTATTCAATGTATGAACCTGCATTCATTCATTCAATGAATCCAACTACACTCACTCATTCATTGAAACAAGCGGTATTCATTCATTCATTGAATCCAGCTTATCCCATTGATTCAATGTCTACACCTTAACGCCTTTATTGAATGAAACAAACTGCAATAATTCATTTATTCCAACAACAAAATAAGACGTTTTGATTCAACGTTTTGAGCTTGTCTCATTCATTCAATGTAACGAGTTTAACTGATTTATTCAATGTATGAAACTGCATTCAATCATTCAATGAATCAAACTACACTCACTCATTCATTGAAACAAGCGGTATTCATTCATTCATTGAATCCAGCTTATCCCATTCATTCAATGTCTACACCTTAACGCCTTTATTCAATGAAACAAACTGCAATAATTCATTTATTCCAACAACAAAATAGGACGTTTTGATTCAACGTTTTGAGCTTGTCTCATTCATTCAATGTAACGAGCTGAACTGATTTATTCAATGTATGAAACTGCATTCATTCATTCAATGAATCAAACTACACTCACTCATTCATTGAAACAAGCGGTATTCATTCATTCATTGAATCCAGCTTATCCCATTCATTCAATGTCAACACATTACCGCCTTTATTCAATGAAGCAAACTGCATTCATTCATTCATTCAAAGAACTATATAAGACGTTTAGATTCAACGTTTTGAGCTTGTCTCATTCATTCAATGTAATGAGCTTAACTGATTGATTCAAAGGATAAAACTGCATTCATTCATTCAATGAATCAAACTACACTCACTCATTCATTGAAACAAGCGGTGTTCATTCATTCATTGAATCGAGCTTATCCCATTCATTCAATGTCTACACCTGAACGCCTTTATTCATTCAAAGAACTAAATAAGACGTTTTAATTCAACATTTTGAGCTTGTCTCATTCATTCAATGTAACGAGCTTAACTGATTTATTCAATGTATGAAACTGCATTCATTCATACATTGAATCCAGCTTATCCCATTCATTCAATGTCTACACCTCAACGCCTTCATTCATTCAAAGAACTAACTAAGACGTATGGATTCAACGTTTTGAGCTTGTCACATTCATTCAATGTAACGAGCTTAACTGATTTATTCAATGTATGAAACTGCATTCATTTATTCAATGAATCAAACTACACTCAATCATTCATTGAAACAAGCGGTGTTCATTCATTCATTGAATCCAGCTTATCCCATTCATTCAATGTCTACACCTTAACGCCTTTATTCATTCAAAGAACTAAATAAGACGTTTTGATTCAACGTTTTGAGCTTGTCTCATTCATTCAATGTAACGAGCTTAACTGATTTATTCAATGTATGAAACTGCATTCATTCATACATTGAATCCAGCTTATCCCATTCATTCAATGTCTACACCTTAACGCCTTCATTCATTCAAAGAACTAAATAAGACGTTTTGATTCAACGTTTTGAGCTTGTCTCATTCATTCAACGTAACGAGCTTAACAGATTTATTCAATGTATGAAACTGCATTCATTCATACATTGAATCCAGCTTATCCCATTCATTCAATGTCTACACCTGAACGCCTTCATTCATTCAAAGAACTAAATAAGACGTTTTGATTCAACGTTTTGAGCTTGTCTCATTCATTCAATGTAACGAGCTTAACTGATTTATTCAATGTATGAACCTGCATTCATTCATTCATTGAATCCAACTACACTCACTCATTCATTGAAACAAGCGGTATTCATTCATTCATTGAATCCAGCTTTTCCCATTGATTCAATGTCTACACCTTAACGCCTTTATTCAATGAAACATACTGCAATAATTCATTCATTCCAACAACAAAATAAGACGTTTTGATTCAACGTTTTGAGCTTTTCTCATTCATTCACTGTACCGAGCTTAACAGATTTATTTCATGTATGAAACTGCATTCATTCATACATTGAATCCAGCTTATCCCATTCATTCAATGTCTACACCTTCACGCCTTCATTCATTCAAAGAACTAAATAAGACGTTTTGATTCAACGTTTTGAGCTTATCTCATTCATTCAATGTAACGAGCTTAACTGATTTATTCAATGTATGAAACTGCTTTAATTCATTCAATGAATCAAACTACACTCACTCATTCATTGAAACAAATGTTATTCATTCATTCATTGAATCCAGCTTATCCCAAAGATTCAATGTCTACTCTTTAACGCTTTTATTCAATGAAACAAACTGCAATATTTCATTCATTCCAACAACAAAATAAGACGTTTTGATTCAACGTTTTGAGCTTGTCTCATTCATTCAATGTAACGATCTTAACTGATTTATTCAATGTATGAAACTGCATTCATTCATTCAATGATTCAATCAACACGCACTCATTCATTGAAACAAGCGGTATTCATTCATTCATTGAATCCAGCTTATCCCATTGATTCAATGTCTACACCCTAACGCCTTTATTCAATTAAAGAAACTGCAATAATTCATTTATTCCAACAACCAAATAAGACGTTTTGATTCAACGTTTTGAGCTTGTCTTATTCATTCAATGTAACGAGCTTAACTGATTTAATCAGTGTATGAAACTGCATTCGTTCATTCATTGAATCAAACTACACTCACTCATTCATTGAAACAAGCGGTATTCATTCATTCATTGAATCCAGCTTATTCCATTGATTCAATGTCTACACCTTAACGCCTTTATTCAATGAAACAAACTGCAATAATTCATTTATTCCAACAACAAAATAAGACGTTTTGATTCAACGTTTTGAGCTTGTCTCATTCATTCAATGTAAAGAGCTTAACTGATTTAATCAGTGTATGAAACTGCATTCGTTCATTCATTGAATCGAACTACACTCACTCATTCATTGAAACAAGCGGTATTCATTCATTCATTGAATCCAGCTTATCCCATTGATTCAATGTCTACTCTTTAACGCTTTTATTCAATGAAACAAACTGCAATAATTCATTTATTCCAACAACAAAATAAGACGTTTAGATTCAACGTTTTGAGCTCGTCTCATTCATTCAATGTAACGAGCTTAACTGAGTTATTCAATGTATGAAACTGCATTCATTCATTCAATGAATCAATCTGCACTCTGCATTCATTGAAACAAGCGGTATTCATTCATTCATTGAATCCAGCTTATCCCATTGATTCAATGTCTACACCTTAACGCCTTTATTCAATGAAACAAACTGCAATAATTCATGCTTTACAACAACAAAATGAGACGTTTTGATTCAACGTTTTGAGCTTGTCTCATTCATTCAATGTAACGAGTTTAACTGATTTATTCAATGTATGAAACTGCATTCATTCATTCAATGAATCAAACTGCACTCACTCATTCATTGAAACAAGCGGTATTCATTCATTCATTGAATCCAGCTTATCCCATTGATTCAATGTCTACACCTTAACGCCTTTATTCAATGAAAGACACTGCAATAATTCATTTATTCCAACAACAAAATAAGACGTTTTGATTCAACGTTTTGAGCTCGTCTCATTCATTCAATGTAACGATCTTAACTGAGTTATTCAATGTATGAAACTGCATTCATTCATTCAATGAATCAAACTACACTCACTCATTCATTGAAACAAGCGGTATTCATTCATTCATTGAATCCAGCTTATCCCATTGATTCAATGTCTACACCTTAACGCCTTTATTCAATGAAACAAACTGCAATCAATCATTCATTCCAAGAACGAAATAAGACGTTTTGATTCAACGTTTTGAGCTTGTCTCATTCATTCAATGTAACGAGCTTAACTGATTTATTCAATGTATGAAACTGCTTTAATTCATTCAATGAATCAAACTACACTCACTCATTCATTGAAACAAGCGGTATTCATTCATTCATTGAATCCAGCTTATCCCATTGATTCAATGTCTACTCTTTAACGCTTTAATTCAATGAAACAAACTGCAATAATTCATTCATTCCAACAACAAAATAAGACGTTTTGATTCAACGTTTTGAGCTTGTCTCATTCATTCAACGTAACGATCTTAACTGATTTATTCAATGTATGAACATGCATGCTTTCATTCAATGAATCAAACTACACTCACTCATTCAATGAAACAAGCGGTATTCATTCATTCATTGAATCCAGCTTGTCGCATTGATTCAATGACTACACCCTAACGCCTTTATTCAATGAAACAAACTGCAATACTTCATTCATTCCAACAACAAAATAAGACGCTTTGATTCAACGTTTTGAGCTTGTCTCATTCATTCAACGTAACGATCTTAACTGATTTATTCAATGTATGAACCTGCATTCATTCATTCAATGAATCCAACTACACTCACTCATTCATTGAAACAAGCGGTATTCATTCATTCATTGAATCCAGCTTATCCCATTGATTCAATGTCTACACCTTAACGCCTTTATTGAATGAAACAAACTGCAATAATTCATTTATTCCAACAACAAAATAAGACGTTTTGATTCAACGTTTTGAGCTTGTCTCATTCATTCAATGTAACGAGTTTAACTGATTTATTCAATGTATGAAACTGCATTCAATCATTCAATGAATCAAACTACACTCACTCATTCATTGAAACAAGCGGTATTCATTCATTCATTGAATCCAGCTTATCCCATTCATTCAATGTCTACACCTTAACGCCTTTATTCAATGAAACAAACTGCAATAATTCATTTATTCCAACAACAAAATAAGACGTTTTGATTCAACGTTTTGAGCTTGTCTCATTCATTCAATGTAACGAGCTGAACTGATTTATTCAATGTATGAAACTGCATTCATTCATTCATTCAAAGAACTATATAAGACGTTTAGATTCAACGTTTTGAGCTTGTCTCATTCATTCAATGTAATGAGCTTAACTGATTGATTCAAAGGATAAAACTGCATTCATTCATTCAATGAATCAAACTACACTCACTCATTCATTGAAACAAGCGGTGTTCATTCATTCATTGAATCGAGCTTATCCCATTCATTCAATGTCTACACCTGAACGCCTTTATTCATTCAAAGAACTAAATAAGACGTTTTAATTCAACATTTTGAGCTTGTCTCATTCATTCAATGTAACGAGCTTAACTGATTTATTCAATGTATGAAACTGCATTCATTCATACATTGAATCCAGCTTATCCCATTCATTCAATGTCTACACCTCAACGCCTTCATTCATTCAAAGAACTAACTAAGACGTATGGATTCAACGTTTTGAGCTTGTCACATTCATTCAATGTAACGAGCTTAACTGATTTATTCAATGTATGAAACTGCATTCATTTATTCAATGAATCAAACTACACTCAATCATTCATTGAAACAAGCGGTGTTCATTCATTCATTGAATCCAGCTTATCCCATTCATTCAATGTCTACACCTTAACGCCTTTATTCATTCAAAGAACTAAATAAGACGTTTTGATTCAACGTTTTGAGCTTGTCTCATTCATTCAATGTAACGAGCTTAACTGATTTATTCAATGTATGAAACTGCATTCATTCATACATTGAATCCAGCTTATCCCATTCATTCAATGTCTACACCTTAACGCCTTCATTCATTCAAAGAACTAAATAAGACGTTTTGATTCAACGTTTTGAGCTTGTCTCATTCATTCAACGTAACGAGCTTAACAGATTTATTCAATGTATGAAACTGCATTCATTCATACATTGAATCCAGCTTATCCCATTCATTCAATGTCTACACCTGAACGCCTTCATTCATTCAAAGAACTAAATAAGACGTTTTGATTCAACGTTTTGAGCTTGTCTCATTCATTCAATGTAACGAGCTTAACTGATTTATTCAATGTATGAAACTGCATTCATTCAGTCAATGAATCAAACTACACTCACTCATTCATTGAAACAAGTGTTATTCATTCATTCATTGAATCCAGCTTATACCATTGACTCAATGTCTACACCTTAACGCCTTTATTCAATGAAACAAACTGCAATAATTCATTCATTCCAACAACAAAATAAGACGTTTTGATTCAACGTTTTGAGCTTGTCTCATTCATTCAACGTAACGAGCTTAACTGATTTATAGAAAGTATGAAACTGCATTCATTCATTCAATGAATCAAACTACACTCACTCATTCATTGAAACAAGCGGTATTCATTCATTCATTGAATCCAGCTTATCCCATTCATTCAATGTCTACACCTTAACGCCTTTATTCATTCAAAGAACTAAATAAGACGTTTTGATTCAACGTTTTGAGCTTGTCTCATTCATTCAATGTAACGAGCTTAACTGATTTATTCAATGTATGAAACTGCATTCATTCATTCAATGAATCAAACTACACTCAATCATTCATTGAAACAAGCGGTGTTCATTCATTCATTGAATCCAGCTTATCCCATTCATTCAATGTCTACACCTTAACGCCTTTATTCAATGAAACAAACTGCAATAATTCATTTATTCCAACAACAAAATAAGACCTTTTTAATTCAACGTTTTGAACTTGTCTCATTCATTCAATGTAACGAGCTGAACTGATTTATTCAATGTATGAAACTGCATTTATTCATTCAATGAATCAAACTACACTCACTCATTCATTGAAACAAGCGGTATTCATTCATTCATTAAATCCAGCTTATCCCATTGATTCAATGTCTACACCATAACGATTTTATTCAATGAAACAAACTGCAATAATTCATTTATTCCAACAACAAAATAAGACGTTTTGATTCACCGTTTTGAGCTTGTTTCATTCATTCAATGTAACGAGTGTAACTGATTTATTCAATGTATGAAACTGCATTCATTCATTCAATGAATCAAACTACACTCACTCATTCATTGAAACAAGCGGTATTCATTCATTCATTGAATCCTGCTTATCCCATTGATTCAATGTCTACACCTTAACGCCTGTATTCAATGAAGCAAACTGCATTCATTCATTCATTCAAAGAACTATATAAGACGTTTAGATTCAACGTTTTGAGCTTGTCTCATTCATTCAATGTAATGAGCTTAACTGATTGATTCAAAGGATAAAACTGCATTCATTCATTCAATGAATCAAACTACACTCACTCATTCATTGAAACAAGCGGTGTTCATTCATTCATTGAATCCAGCTTATCCCATTCATTCAATGTCTACACCTTAACGCCTTTATTCATTCAAAGAACTAAATAAGACGTTTTGATTCAACGTTTTGAGCTTGTCTCATTCATTCAATGTAACGAGCTTAACTGATTTATTCAATGTATGCAACTGCATTCATTCATACATTGAATCCAGCTTATCCCATTCATTCAATGTCTACACCTTAACGCCTTCATTCATTCAAAGAACTAAATAAGACGTTTTGATTCAACGTTTTGAGCTTGTCTCATTCATTGAATGTAACGAGCTTAACTGATTTATTCAATGTATGAAACGGCATTCATTCATTCAATGAATCAAACTACACTCACTCATTCATTGAAACAAGTGTTATTCATTCATTCATTGAATCCAGCTTATCCCATTGATTCAATGTCGACCCTTTAACGCTTTTATTCAATGAAACAAACTGCAATATTTCGTTCATTCCAACAACAAAATAAGACGTTTTGATTCAACGTTTTGAGCTTGTCTCATTCATTCAACGTAACGAGCTTAACTGATTTATTCAATGTATGAAACTGCATTCATTCATTCAATGAATCAAACTGCACTCACTCATTCATTGAAGCAAGCGGTATTCATTCATTCATTGAATCCAAATTATCCCATTGATTCAAAGTCTACACCTTAACGCCTTTATTCAATGAAAAAAACTGCAATAATTCATGCTTTCCAACAACAAAATAAGACGTTTTGATTCAACGTTTTGAGCTTGTCTCATTCATTCAATGTAACGATCTTAACTGATTTATTCAATGTATGACACTGCATTCATTCATTCAATGAATCCAACTACACTCACTCATTCATTGAAACAAGCGGTATTCATTCATTCATTGAATCCAGCTTATCCCATTGATTCAATGTCTACACCTTAACGCCTTTATTCATTCAAAGAACTAAATAAGACGTTTTGATTCAACGTTTTGAGCTTGTCTCATTCATTCAATGTAACGAGCTTAACTGATTTATTCAATGTATGAAACTGCATTCATTCATACATTGAATCCAGCTTATCCCATTCATTCAATGTCTACAATATAACGCCTTCATTCATTTGAAGAACTCAATAAGACGTTTTGATTCAACGTTTTGAGCTTGTCTCATTCATTCAATGTAACGATCTTAACTGATTTATTCAATGTATGAAACTGCATTCATTCATTCAATGAATCAATCTACACTCACTCATTCATTGAAACAAGCGGTATTCATTCATTCATTGAATCCAGCTTATCCCATTGATTCAATGTCGACACCTTAACGCCTTTATTGAATGAAACAAACTGCAATAATTCATTCATTCCAAGAACAAAATAAGACGTTTTGATTCAACGTGTTGAGCTTGTCTCATTCATTCAATGTAACGAGTTTAACTGATTTATTTAATGCATGAAACTGCATTCATTCATTCAATGAATCAAACTACACTCACTCATTCATTGAAACAAGCGGTATTCATTCATTCATTGAATCCAGCTTATCCCATTGATTCAATGTCTACACCTTAACGCCTTTATTGAATGAAACAAACTGCAATAATTCATTTATTCCAACAACAAAATAAGACGTTTTGATTCAACGTTTTGAGCTTGTCTCATTCATTCAATGTAACGAGTTTAACTGATTTATTCAATGTATGAAACTGCATTCAATCATTCAATGAATCAAACTACACTCACTCATTCATTGAAACAAGCGGTATTCATTCATTCATTGAATCCAGCTTATCCCATTCATTCAATGTCTACACCTTAACGCCTTTATTCAATGAAACAAACTGCAATAATTCATTTATTCCAACAACAAAATAAGACGTTTTGATTCAACGTTTTGAGCTTGTCTCATTCATTCAATGTAACGAGCTGAACTGATTTATTCAATGTATGAAACTGCATTCATTCATTCAATGAATCAAACTACACTCACTCATTCATTGAAACAAGCGGTATTCATTCATTCATTGAATCCAGCTTATCCCATTCATTCAATGTCAACACATTACCGCCTTTATTCAATGAAGCAAACTGCATTCATTCATTCATTCAAAGAACTATATAAGACGTTTAGATTCAACGTTTTGAGCTTGTCTCATTCATTCAATGTAATGAGCTTAACTGATTGATTCAAAGGATAAAACTGCATTCATTCATTCAATGAATCAAACTACACTCACTCATTCATTGAAACAAGCGGTGTTCATTCATTCATTGAATCGAGCTTATCCCATTCATTCAATGTCTACACCTGAACGCCTTTATTCATTCAAAGAACTAAATAAGACGTTTTAATTCAACATTTTGAGCTTGTCTCATTCATTCAATGTAACGAGCTTAACTGATTTATTCAATGTATGAAACTGCATTCATTCATACATTGAATCCAGCTTATCCCATTCATTCAATGTCTACACCTCAACGCCTTCATTCATTCAAAGAACTAACTAAGACGTATGGATTCAACGTTTTGAGCTTGTCACATTCATTCAATGTAACGAGCTTAACTGATTTATTCAATGTATGAAACTGCATTCATTTATTCAATGAATCAAACTACACTCAATCATTCATTGAAACAAGCGGTGTTCATTCATTCATTGAATCCAGCTTATCCCATTCATTCAATGTCTACACCTTAACGCCTTTATTCATTCAAAGAACTAAATAAGACGTTTTGATTCAACGTTTTGAGCTTGTCTCATTCATTAAATGTAACGAGCTTAACTGATTTATTCAATGTATGAAACTGCATTCATTCATACATTGAATCCAGCTTATCCCATTCATTCAATGTCTACACCTTAACGCCTTCATTCATTCAAAGAACTAAATAAGACGTTTTGATTCAACGTTTTGAGCTTGTCTCATTCATTCAACGTAACGAGCTTGACAGATTTATTCAATGTATGAAACTGCATTCATTCATACATTGAATCCAGCTTATCCCATTCATTCAATGTCTACACCTGAACGCCTTCATTCATTCAAAGAACTAAATAAGACGTTTTGATTCAACGTTTTGAGCTTGTCTCATTCATTCAATGTAACGAGCTTAACTGATTTATTCAATGTATGAAACTGCATTCATTCAGTCAATGAATCAAACTACACTCACTCATTCATTGAAACAAGTGTTATTCATTCATTCATTGAATCCAGCTTATACCATTGACTCAATGTCTACACCTTAACGCCTTTATTCAATGAAACAAACTGCAATAATTCATTCATTCCAACTACAAAATAAGACGTTTTGATTCAACGTTTTGAGCTTGTCTCATTCATTCAACGTAACGAGCTTAACTGATTTATAGAAAGTATGAAACTGCATTCATTCATTCAATGAATCAAACTACACTCACTCATTCATTGAAACAAGCGGTATTCATTCATTCATTGAATCCAGCTTATCCCATTCATTCAATGTCTACACCTTAACGCCTTTATTCATTCAAAGAACTAAATAAGACGTTTTGATTCAACGTTTTGAGCTTGTCTCATTCATTCAATGTAACGAGCTTAACTGATTTATTCAATGTATGAAACTGCATTCATTCATTCAATGAATCAAACTACACTCAATCATTCATTGAAACAAGCGGTGTTCATTCATTCATTGAATCCAGCTTATCCCATTCATTCAATGTCTACACCTTAACGCCTTTATTCAATGAAACAAACTGCAATAATTCATTTATTCCAACAACAAAATAAGACCTTTTTAATTCAACGTTTTGAACTTGTCTCATTCATTCAATGTAACGAGCTGAACTGATTTATTCAATGTATGAAACTGCATTTATTCATTCAATGAATCAAACTACACTCACTCATTCATTGAAACAAGCGGTATTCATTCATTCATTAAATCCAGCTTATCCCATTGATTCAATGTCTACACCATAACGATTTTATTCAATGAAACAAACTGCAATAATTCATTTATTCCAACAACAAAATAAGACGTTTTGATTCACCGTTTTGAGCTTGTTTCATTCATTCAATGTAACGAGTGTAACTGATTTATTCAATGTATGAAACTGCATTCATTCATTCAATGAATCAAACTACACTCACTCATTCATTGAAACAAGCGGTATTCATTCATTCATTGAATCCTGCTTATCCCATTGATTCAATGTCTACACCTTAACGCCTGTATTCAATGAAGCAAACTGCATTCATTCATTCATTCAAAGAACTATATAAGACGTTTAGATTCAACGTTTTGAGCTTGTCTCATTCATTCAATGTAATGAGCTTAACTGATTGATTCAAAGGATAAAACTGCATTCATTCATTCAATGAATCAAACTACACTCACTCATTCATTGAAACAAGCGGTGTTCATTCATTCATTGAATCCAGCTTATCCCATTCATTCAATGTCTACACCTTAACGCCTTTATTCATTCAAAGAACTAAATAAGACGTTTTGATTCAACGTTTTGAGCTTGTCTCATTCATTCAATGTAACGAGCTTAACTGATTTATTCAATGTATGCAACTGCATTCATTCATACATTGAATCCAGCTTATCCCATTCATTCAATGTCTACACCTTAACGCCTTCATTCATTCAAAGAACTAAATAAGACGTTTTGATTCAACGTTTTGAGCTTGTCTCATTCATTGAATGTAACGAGCTTAACTGATTTATTCAATGTATGAAACGGCATTCATTCATTCAATGAATCAAACTACACTCACTCATTCATTGAAACAAGTGTTATTCATTCATTCATTGAATCCAGCTTATCCCATTGATTCAATGTCGACCCTTTAACGCTTTTATTCAATGAAACAAACTGCAATATTTCGTTCATTCCAACAACAAAATAAGACGTTTTGATTCAACGTTTTGAGCTTGTCTCATTCATTCAACGTAACGAGCTTAACTGATTTATTCAATGTATGAAACTGCATTCATTCATTCAATGAATCAAACTGCACTCACTCATTCATTGAAGCAAGCGGTATTCATTCATTCATTGAATCCAAATTATCCCATTGATTCAAAGTCTACACCTTAACGCCTTTATTCAATGAAAAAAACTGCAATAATTCATGCTTTCCAACAACAAAATAAGACGTTTTGATTCAACGTTTTGAGCTTGTCTCATTCATTCAATGTAACGATCTTAACTGATTTATTCAATGTATGACACTGCATTCATTCATTCAATGAATCCAACTACACTCACTCATTCATTGAAACAAGCGGTATTCATTCATTCATTGAATCCAGCTTATCCCATTGATTCAATGTCTACACCTTAACGCCTTTATTCATTCAAAGAACTAACTAAGACGTATGGATTCAACGTTTTGAGCTTGTCACATTCATTCAATGTAACGAGCTTAACTGATTTATTCAATGTATGAAACTGCATTCATTTATTCAATGAATCAAACTACACTCAATCATTCATTGAAACAAGCGGTGTTCATTCATTCATTGAATCCAGCTTATCCCATTCATTCAATGTCTACACCTTAACGCCTTTATTCATTCAAAGAACTAAATAAGACGTTTTGATTCAACGTTTTGAGCTTGTCTCATTCATTCAATGTAACGAGTTTAACTGATTTATTCAATGTATGAAACTGCATTCATTCATTCAATGAATCAAACTGCACTCACTCATTCATTGAAACAAGCGGTATTCATTCATTCATTGAATCCAGCTTATCCCATTGATTCAATGTCTACACCTTAACGCCTTTATTCAATGAAAGACACTGCAATAATTCATTTATTCCAACAACAAAATAAGACGTTTTGATTCAACGTTTTGAGCTCGTCTCATTCATTCAATGTAACGATCTTAACTGAGTTATTCAATGTATGAAACTGCATTCATTCATTCAATGAATCAAACTACACTCACTCATTCATTGAAACAAGCGGTATTCATTCATTCATTGAATCCAGCTTATCCCATTGATTCAATGTCTACACCTTAACGCCTTTATTCAATGAAACAAACTGCAATCAATCATTCATTCCAAGAACGAAATAAGACGTTTTGATTCAACGTTTTGAGCTTGTCTCATTCATTCAATGTAACGAGCTTAACTGATTTATTCAATGTATGAAACTGCTTTAATTCATTCAATGAATCAAACTACACTCACTCATTCATTGAAACAAGCGGTATTCATTCATTCATTGAATCCAGCTTATCCCATTGATTCAATGTCTACTCTTTAACGCTTTAATTCAATGAAACAAACTGCAATAATTCATTCATTCCAACAACAAAATAAGACGTTTTGATTCAACGTTTTGAGCTTGTCTCATTCATTCAACGTAACGATCTTAACTGATTTATTCAATGTATGAACATGCATGCTTTCATTCAATGAATCAAACTACACTCACTCATTCAATGAAACAAGCGGTATTCATTCATTCATTGAATCCAGCTTGTCGCATTGATTCAATGACTACACCCTAACGCCTTTATTCAATGAAACAAACTGCAATACTTCATTCATTCCAACAACAAAATAAGACGCTTTGATTCAACGTTTTGAGCTTGTCTCATTCATTCAACGTAACGATCTTAACTGATTTATTCAATGTATGAACCTGCATTCATTCATTCAATGAATCCAACTACACTCACTCATTCATTGAAACAAGCGGTATTCATTCATTCATTGAATCCAGCTTATCCCATTGATTCAATGTCTACACCTTAACGCCTTTATTGAATGAAACAAACTGCAATAATTCATTTATTCCAACAACAAAATAAGACGTTTTGATTCAACGTTTTGAGCTTGTCTCATTCATTCAATGTAACGAGTTTAACTGATTTATTCAATGTATGAAACTGCATTCAATCATTCAATGAATCAAACTACACTCACTCATTCATTGAAACAAGCGGTATTCATTCATTCATTGAATCCAGCTTATCCCATTCATTCAATGTCTACACCTTAACGCCTTTATTCAATGAAACAAACTGCAATAATTCATTTATTCCAACAACAAAATAAGACGTTTTGATTCAACGTTTTGAGCTTGTCTCATTCATTCAATGTAACGAGCTGAACTGATTTATTCAATGTATGAAACTGCATTCATTCATTCATTCAAAGAACTATATAAGACGTTTAGATTCAACGTTTTGAGCTTGTCTCATTCATTCAATGTAATGAGCTTAACTGATTGATTCAAAGGATAAAACTGCATTCATTCATTCAATGAATCAAACTACACTCACTCATTCATTGAAACAAGCGGTGTTCATTCATTCATTGAATCGAGCTTATCCCATTCATTCAATGTCTACACCTGAACGCCTTTATTCATTCAAAGAACTAAATAAGACGTTTTAATTCAACATTTTGAGCTTGTCTCATTCATTCAATGTAACGAGCTTAACTGATTTATTCAATGTATGAAACTGCATTCATTCATACATTGAATCCAGCTTATCCCATTCATTCAATGTCTACACCTCAACGCCTTCATTCATTCAAAGAACTAACTAAGACGTATGGATTCAACGTTTTGAGCTTGTCACATTCATTCAATGTAACGAGCTTAACTGATTTATTCAATGTATGAAACTGCATTCATTTATTCAATGAATCAAACTACACTCAATCATTCATTGAAACAAGCGGTGTTCATTCATTCATTGAATCCAGCTTATCCCATTCATTCAATGTCTACACCTTAACGCCTTTATTCATTCAAAGAACTAAATAAGACGTTTTGATTCAACGTTTTGAGCTTGTCTCATTCATTCAATGTAACGAGCTTAACTGATTTATTCAATGTATGAAACTGCATTCATTCATACATTGAATCCAGCTTATCCCATTCATTCAATGTCTACACCTTAACGCCTTCATTCATTCAAAGAACTAAATAAGACGTTTTGATTCAACGTTTTGAGCTTGTCTCATTCATTCAACGTAACGAGCTTAACAGATTTATTCAATGTATGAAACTGCATTCATTCATACATTGAATCCAGCTTATCCCATTCATTCAATGTCTACACCTGAACGCCTTCATTCATTCAAAGAACTAAATAAGACGTTTTGATTCAACGTTTTGAGCTTGTCTCATTCATTCAATGTAACGAGCTTAACTGATTTATTCAATGTATGAAACTGCATTCATTCAGTCAATGAATCAAACTACACTCACTCATTCATTGAAACAAGTGTTATTCATTCATTCATTGAATCCAGCTTATACCATTGACTCAATGTCTACACCTTAACGCCTTTATTCAATGAAACAAACTGCAATAATTCATTCATTCCAACAACAAAATAAGACGTTTTGATTCAACGTTTTGAGCTTGTCTCATTCATTCAACGTAACGAGCTTAACTGATTTATAGAAAGTATGAAACTGCATTCATTCATTCAATGAATCAAACTACACTCACTCATTCATTGAAACAAGCGGTATTCATTCATTCATTGAATCCAGCTTATCCCATTCATTCAATGTCTACACCTTAACGCCTTTATTCATTCAAAGAACTAAATAAGACGTTTTGATTCAACGTTTTGAGCTTGTCTCATTCATTCAATGTAACGAGCTTAACTGATTTATTCAATGTATGAAACTGCATTCATTCATTCAATGAATCAAACTACACTCAATCATTCATTGAAACAAGCGGTGTTCATTCATTCATTGAATCCAGCTTATCCCATTCATTCAATGTCTACACCTTAACGCCTTTATTCAATGAAACAAACTGCAATAATTCATTTATTCCAACAACAAAATAAGACCTTTTTAATTCAACGTTTTGAACTTGTCTCATTCATTCAATGTAACGAGCTGAACTGATTTATTCAATGTATGAAACTGCATTTATTCATTCAATGAATCAAACTACACTCACTCATTCATTGAAACAAGCGGTATTCATTCATTCATTAAATCCAGCTTATCCCATTGATTCAATGTCTACACCATAACGATTTTATTCAATGAAACAAACTGCAATAATTCATTTATTCCAACAACAAAATAAGACGTTTTGATTCACCGTTTTGAGCTTGTTTCATTCATTCAATGTAACGAGTGTAACTGATTTATTCAATGTATGAAACTGCATTCATTCATTCAATGAATCAAACTACACTCACTCATTCATTGAAACAAGCGGTATTCATTCATTCATTGAATCCTGCTTATCCCATTGATTCAATGTCTACACCTTAACGCCTGTATTCAATGAAGCAAACTGCATTCATTCATTCATTCAAAGAACTATATAAGACGTTTAGATTCAACGTTTTGAGCTTGTCTCATTCATTCAATGTAATGAGCTTAACTGATTGATTCAAAGGATAAAACTGCATTCATTCATTCAATGAATCAAACTACACTCACTCATTCATTGAAACAAGCGGTGTTCATTCATTCATTGAATCCAGCTTATCCCATTCATTCAATGTCTACACCTTAACGCCTTTATTCATTCAAAGAACTAAATAAGACGTTTTGATTCAACGTTTTGAGCTTGTCTCATTCATTCAATGTAACGAGCTTAACTGATTTATTCAATGTATGCAACTGCATTCATTCATACATTGAATCCAGCTTATCCCATTCATTCAATGTCTACACCTTAACGCCTTCATTCATTCAAAGAACTAAATAAGACGTTTTGATTCAACGTTTTGAGCTTGTCTCATTCATTGAATGTAACGAGCTTAACTGATTTATTCAATGTATGAAACGGCATTCATTCATTCAATGAATCAAACTACACTCACTCATTCATTGAAACAAGTGTTATTCATTCATTCATTGAATCCAGCTTATCCCATTGATTCAATGTCGACCCTTTAACGCTTTTATTCAATGAAACAAACTGCAATATTTCGTTCATTCCAACAACAAAATAAGACGTTTTGATTCAACGTTTTGAGCTTGTCTCATTCATTCAACGTAACGAGCTTAACTGATTTATTCAATGTATGAAACTGCATTCATTCATTCAATGAATCAAACTGCACTCACTCATTCATTGAAGCAAGCGGTATTCATTCATTCATTGAATCCAAATTATCCCATTGATTCAAAGTCTACACCTTAACGCCTTTATTCAATGAAAAAAACTGCAATAATTCATGCTTTCCAACAACAAAATAAGACGTTTTGATTCAACGTTTTGAGCTTGTCTCATTCATTCAATGTAACGATCTTAACTGATTTATTCAATGTATGACACTGCATTCATTCATTCAATGAATCCAACTACACTCACTCATTCATTGAAACAAGCGGTATTCATTCATTCATTGAATCCAGCTTATCCCATTGATTCAATGTCTACACCTTAACGCCTTTATTCATTCAAAGAACTAAATAAGACGTTTTGATTCAACGTTTTGAGCTTGTCTCATTCATTCAATGTAACGAGCTTAACTGATTTATTCAATGTATGAAACTGCATTCATTCATACATTGAATCCAGCTTATCCCATTCATTCAATGTCTACAATATAACGCCTTCATTCATTTGAAGAACTCAATAAGACGTTTTGATTCAACGTTTTGAGCTTGTCTCATTCATTCAATGTAACGATCTTAACTGATTTATTCAATGTATGAAACTGCATTCATTCATTCAATGAATCAATCTACACTCACTCATTCATTGAAACAAGCGGTATTCATTCATTCATTGAATCCAGCTTATCCCATTGATTCAATGTCGACACCTTAACGCCTTTATTGAATGAAACAAACTGCAATAATTCATTCATTCCAAGAACAAAATAAGACGTTTTGATTCAACGTGTTGAGCTTGTCTCATTCATTCAATGTAACGAGTTTAACTGATTTATTTAATGCATGAAACTGCATTCATTCATTCAATGAATCAAACTACACTCACTCATTCATTGAAACAAGCGGTATTCATTCATTCATTGAATCCAGCTTATCCCATTGATTCAATGTCTACACCTTAACGCCTTTATTGAATGAAACAAACTGCAATAATTCATTTATTCCAACAACAAAATAAGACGTTTTGATTCAACGTTTTGAGCTTGTCTCATTCATTCAATGTAACGAGTTTAACTGATTTATTCAATGTATGAAACTGCATTCAATCATTCAATGAATCAAACTACACTCACTCATTCATTGAAACAAGCGGTATTCATTCATTCATTGAATCCAGCTTATCCCATTCATTCAATGTCTACACCTTAACGCCTTTATTCAATGAAACAAACTGCAATAATTCATTTATTCCAACAACAAAATAAGACGTTTTGATTCAACGTTTTGAGCTTGTCTCATTCATTCAATGTAACGAGCTGAACTGATTTATTCAATGTATGAAACTGCATTCATTCATTCAATGAATCAAACTACACTCACTCATTCATTGAAACAAGCGGTATTCATTCATTCATTGAATCCAGCTTATCCCATTCATTCAATGTCAACACATTACCGCCTTTATTCAATGAAGCAAACTGCATTCATTCATTCATTCAAAGAACTATATAAGACGTTTAGATTCAACGTTTTGAGCTTGTCTCATTCATTCAATGTAATGAGCTTAACTGATTGATTCAAAGGATAAAACTGCATTCATTCATTCAATGAATCAAACTACACTCACTCATTCATTGAAACAAGCGGTGTTCATTCATTCATTGAATCGAGCTTATCCCATTCATTCAATGTCTACACCTGAACGCCTTTATTCATTCAAAGAACTAAATAAGACGTTTTAATTCAACATTTTGAGCTTGTCTCATTCATTCAATGTAACGAGCTTAACTGATTTATTCAATGTATGAAACTGCATTCATTCATACATTGAATCCAGCTTATCCCATTCATTCAATGTCTACACCTCAACGCCTTCATTCATTCAAAGAACTAACTAAGACGTATGGATTCAACGTTTTGAGCTTGTCACATTCATTCAATGTAACGAGCTTAACTGATTTATTCAATGTATGAAACTGCATTCATTTATTCAATGAATCAAACTACACTCAATCATTCATTGAAACAAGCGGTGTTCATTCATTCATTGAATCCAGCTTATCCCATTCATTCAATGTCTACACCTTAACGCCTTTATTCATTCAAAGAACTAAATAAGACGTTTTGATTCAACGTTTTGAGCTTGTCTCATTCATTAAATGTAACGAGCTTAACTGATTTATTCAATGTATGAAACTGCATTCATTCATACATTGAATCCAGCTTATCCCATTCATTCAATGTCTACACCTTAACGCCTTCATTCATTCAAAGAACTAAATAAGACGTTTTGATTCAACGTTTTGAGCTTGTCTCATTCATTCAACGTAACGAGCTTGACAGATTTATTCAATGTATGAAACTGCATTCATTCATACATTGAATCCAGCTTATCCCATTCATTCAATGTCTACACCTGAACGCCTTCATTCATTCAAAGAACTAAATAAGACGTTTTGATTCAACGTTTTGAGCTTGTCTCATTCATTCAATGTAACGAGCTTAACTGATTTATTCAATGTATGAAACTGCATTCATTCAGTCAATGAATCAAACTACACTCACTCATTCATTGAAACAAGTGTTATTCATTCATTCATTGAATCCAGCTTATACCATTGACTCAATGTCTACACCTTAACGCCTTTATTCAATGAAACAAACTGCAATAATTCATTCATTCCAACTACAAAATAAGACGTTTTGATTCAACGTTTTGAGCTTGTCTCATTCATTCAACGTAACGAGCTTAACTGATTTATAGAAAGTATGAAACTGCATTCATTCATTCAATGAATCAAACTACACTCACTCATTCATTGAAACAAGCGGTATTCATTCATTCATTGAATCCAGCTTATCCCATTCATTCAATGTCTACACCTTAACGCCTTTATTCATTCAAAGAACTAAATAAGACGTTTTGATTCAACGTTTTGAGCTTGTCTCATTCATTCAATGTAACGAGCTTAACTGATTTATTCAATGTATGAAACTGCATTCATTCATTCAATGAATCAAACTACACTCAATCATTCATTGAAACAAGCGGTGTTCATTCATTCATTGAATCCAGCTTATCCCATTCATTCAATGTCTACACCTTAACGCCTTTATTCAATGAAACAAACTGCAATAATTCATTTATTCCAACAACAAAATAAGACCTTTTTAATTCAACGTTTTGAACTTGTCTCATTCATTCAATGTAACGAGCTGAACTGATTTATTCAATGTATGAAACTGCATTTATTCATTCAATGAATCAAACTACACTCACTCATTCATTGAAACAAGCGGTATTCATTCATTCATTAAATCCAGCTTATCCCATTGATTCAATGTCTACACCATAACGATTTTATTCAATGAAACAAACTGCAATAATTCATTTATTCCAACAACAAAATAAGACGTTTTGATTCACCGTTTTGAGCTTGTTTCATTCATTCAATGTAACGAGTGTAACTGATTTATTCAATGTATGAAACTGCATTCATTCATTCAATGAATCAAACTACACTCACTCATTCATTGAAACAAGCGGTATTCATTCATTCATTGAATCCTGCTTATCCCATTGATTCAATGTCTACACCTTAACGCCTGTATTCAATGAAGCAAACTGCATTCATTCATTCATTCAAAGAACTATATAAGACGTTTAGATTCAACGTTTTGAGCTTGTCTCATTCATTCAATGTAATGAGCTTAACTGATTGATTCAAAGGATAAAACTGCATTCATTCATTCAATGAATCAAACTACACTCACTCATTCATTGAAACAAGCGGTGTTCATTCATTCATTGAATCCAGCTTATCCCATTCATTCAATGTCTACACCTTAACGCCTTTATTCATTCAAAGAACTAAATAAGACGTTTTGATTCAACGTTTTGAGCTTGTCTCATTCATTCAATGTAACGAGCTTAACTGATTTATTCAATGTATGCAACTGCATTCATTCATACATTGAATCCAGCTTATCCCATTCATTCAATGTCTACACCTTAACGCCTTCATTCATTCAAAGAACTAAATAAGACGTTTTGATTCAACGTTTTGAGCTTGTCTCATTCATTGAATGTAACGAGCTTAACTGATTTATTCAATGTATGAAACGGCATTCATTCATTCAATGAATCAAACTACACTCACTCATTCATTGAAACAAGTGTTATTCATTCATTCATTGAATCCAGCTTATCCCATTGATTCAATGTCGACCCTTTAACGCTTTTATTCAATGAAACAAACTGCAATATTTCGTTCATTCCAACAACAAAATAAGACGTTTTGATTCAACGTTTTGAGCTTGTCTCATTCATTCAACGTAACGAGCTTAACTGATTTATTCAATGTATGAAACTGCATTCATTCATTCAATGAATCAAACTGCACTCACTCATTCATTGAAGCAAGCGGTATTCATTCATTCATTGAATCCAAATTATCCCATTGATTCAAAGTCTACACCTTAACGCCTTTATTCAATGAAAAAAACTGCAATAATTCATGCTTTCCAACAACAAAATAAGACGTTTTGATTCAACGTTTTGAGCTTGTCTCATTCATTCAATGTAACGATCTTAACTGATTTATTCAATGTATGACACTGCATTCATTCATTCAATGAATCCAACTACACTCACTCATTCATTGAAACAAGCGGTATTCATTCATTCATTGAATCCAGCTTATCCCATTGATTCAATGTCTACACCTTAACGCCTTTATTCATTCAAAGAACTAAATAAGACGTTTTGATTCAACGTTTTGAGCTTGTCTCATTCATTCAATGTAACGAGCTTAACTGATTTATTCAATGTATGAAACTGCATTCATTCATACATTGAATCCAGCTTATCCCATTCATTCAATGTCTACAATATAACGCCTTCATTCATTTGAAGAACTCAATAAGACGTTTTGATTCAACGTTTTGAGCTTGTCTCATTCATTCAATGTAACGATCTTAACTGATTTATTCAATGTATGAAACTGCATTCATTCATTCAATGAATCAATCTACACTCACTCATTCATTGAAACAAGCGGTATTCATTCATTCATTGAATCCAGCTTATCCCATTGATTCAATGTCGACACCTTAACGCCTTTATTGAATGAAACAAACTGCAATAATTCATTCATTCCAAGAACAAAATAAGACGTTTTGATTCAACGTGTTGAGCTTGTCTCATTCATTCAATGTAACGAGTTTAACTGATTTATTTAATGCATGAAACTGCATTCATTCATTCAATGAATCAAACTACACTCACTCATTCATTGAAACAAGCGGTATTCATTCATTCATTGAATCCAGCTTATCCCATTGATTCAATGTCTACACCTTAACGCCTTTATTGAATGAAACAAACTGCAATAATTCATTTATTCCAACAACAAAATAAGACGTTTTGATTCAACGTTTTGAGCTTGTCTCATTCATTCAATGTAACGAGTTTAACTGATTTATTCAATGTATGAAACTGCATTCAATCATTCAATGAATCAAACTACACTCACTCATTCATTGAAACAAGCGGTATTCATTCATTCATTGAATCCAGCTTATCCCATTCATTCAATGTCTACACCTTAACGCCTTTATTCAATGAAACAAACTGCAATAATTCATTTATTCCAACAACAAAATAAGACGTTTTGATTCAACGTTTTGAGCTTGTCTCATTCATTCAATGTAACGAGCTGAACTGATTTATTCAATGTATGAAACTGCATTCATTCATTCAATGAATCAAACTACACTCACTCATTCATTGAAACAAGCGGTATTCATTCATTCATTGAATCCAGCTTATCCCATTCATTCAATGTCAACACATTACCGCCTTTATTCAATGAAGCAAACTGCATTCATTCATTCATTCAAAGAACTATATAAGACGTTTAGATTCAACGTTTTGAGCTTGTCTCATTCATTCAATGTAATGAGCTTAACTGATTGATTCAAAGGATAAAACTGCATTCATTCATTCAATGAATCAAACTACACTCACTCATTCATTGAAACAAGCGGTGTTCATTCATTCATTGAATCGAGCTTATCCCATTCATTCAATGTCTACACCTGAACGCCTTTATTCATTCAAAGAACTAAATAAGACGTTTTAATTCAACATTTTGAGCTTGTCTCATTCATTCAATGTAACGAGCTTAACTGATTTATTCAATGTATGAAACTGCATTCATTCATACATTGAATCCAGCTTATCCCATTCATTCAATGTCTACACCTCAACGCCTTCATTCATTCAAAGAACTAACTAAGACGTATGGATTCAACGTTTTGAGCTTGTCACATTCATTCAATGTAACGAGCTTAACTGATTTATTCAATGTATGAAACTGCATTCATTTATTCAATGAATCAAACTACACTCAATCATTCATTGAAACAAGCGGTGTTCATTCATTCATTGAATCCAGCTTATCCCATTCATTCAATGTCTACACCTTAACGCCTTTATTCATTCAAAGAACTAAATAAGACGTTTTGATTCAACGTTTTGAGCTTGTCTCATTCATTAAATGTAACGAGCTTAACTGATTTATTCAATGTATGAAACTGCATTCATTCATACATTGAATCCAGCTTATCCCATTCATTCAATGTCTACACCTTAACGCCTTCATTCATTCAAAGAACTAAATAAGACGTTTTGATTCAACGTTTTGAGCTTGTCTCATTCATTCAACGTAACGAGCTTAACAGATTTATTCAATGTATGAAACTGCATTCATTCATACATTGAATCCAGCTTATCCCATTCATTCAATGTCTACACCTGAACGCCTTCATTCATTCAAAGAACTAAATAAGACGTTTTGATTCAACGTTTTGAGCTTGTCTCATTCATTCAATGTAACGAGCTTAACTGATTTATTCAATGTATGAAACTGCATTCATTCAGTCAATGAATCAAACTACACTCACACATTCATTGAAACAAGTGTTATTCATTCATTCATTGAATCCAGCTTATACCATTGACTCAATGTCTACACCTTAACGCCTTTATTCAATGAAACAAACTGCAATAATTCATTCATTCCAACAACAAAATAAGACGTTTTGATTCAACGTTTTGAGCTTGTCTCATTCATTCAACGTAACGAGCTTAACTGATTTATAGAAAGTATGAAACTGCATTCATTCATTCAATGAATCAAACTACACTCACTCATTCATTGAAACAAGCGGTATTCATTCATTCATTGAATCCAGCTTATCCCATTCATTCAATGTCTACACCTTAACGCCTTTATTCATTCAAAGAACTAAATAAGACGTTTTGATTCAACGTTTTGAGCTTGTCTCATTCATTCAATGTAACGAGCTTAACTGATTTATTCAATGTATGAAACTGCATTCATTCATTCAATGAATCAAACTACACTCAATCATTCATTGAAACAAGCGGTGTTCATTCATTCATTGAATCCAGCTTATCCCATTCATTCAATGTCTACACCTTAACGCCTTTATTCAATGAAACAAACTGCAATAATTCATTTATTCCAACAACAAAATAAGACCTTTTTAATTCAACGTTTTGAGCTTGTCTCATTCATTCAATGTAACGAGCTGAACTGATTTATTCAATGTATGAAACTGCATTTATTCATTCAATGAATCAAACTACACTCACTCATTCATTGAAACAAGCGGTATTCATTCATTCATTAAATCCAGCTTATCCCATTGATTCAATGTCTACACCATAACGATTTTATTCAATGAAACAAACTGCAATAATTCATTCATTCCAACTACAAAATAAGACGTATGGATTCAACGTTTTGAGCTTGTCTCATTCATTCAATGTAACGAGCTTAGCTGATTTATAGAAAGTATAAAACTGCATTCATTCATTCAATGAATCAAACTACACTCACTCATTCATTGAAACAAGCGGTATTCATTCATTCATTGAATCCAGCTTATCACATTGATTCAATGTCTACACCTTAACGCCTTTATTGAATGAAACAAACTGCAATAATTCATTCATTCCAAGAACAAAATAAGACGTTTTGATTCAACGTTTTGAGCTTGGCTCATTCATTCAATGTAACGAGTTTAACTGATTTATTTAATGCATGAAACTGCATTCATTCATTCAATGAATCAAACTACACTCACTCATTCATTGAAACAAGCGGTATTCATTCATTCATTGAATCCAGCTTATCCCATTGATTCAATGTCTACACCTTAACGCCTTTATTGAATGAAACAAACTGCAATAATTCATTTATTCCAACAACAAAATAAGACGTTTTGATTCACCGTTTTGAGCTTGTTTCATTCATTCAATGTAACGAGTGTAACTGATTTATTCAATGTATGAAACTGCATTCATTCATTCAATGCATCAAACTACACTCACTCATTCATTGAAACAAGCGGTATTCATTCATTCATTGAATCCTGCTTATCCCATTGATTCAATGTCTACACCATAACGCCTGTATTCAATGAAGCAAACTGCATTCATTCATTCATTCAAAGAACTATATAAGACGTTTAGATTCAACGTTTTGAGCTTGTCTCATTCATTCAATGTAATGAGCTTAACTGATTGATTCAAAGGATAAAACTGCATTCATTCATTCAATGAATCAAACTACACTCACTCATTCATTGAAACAAGCGGTGTTCATTCATTCATTGAATCCAGCTTATCCCATTCATTCAATGTCTACACCTTAACGCCTTTATTCATTCAAAGAACTAAATAAGACGTTTTGATTCAACGTTTTGAGCTTGTCTCATTCATTCAATGTAACGAGCTTAACTGATTTATTCAATGTATGAAACTGCATTCATTCATACATTGAATCCAGCTTATCCCATTCATTCAATGTCTACACCTTAACGCCTTCATTCATTCAAAGAACTAAATAAGACGTTTTGATTCAACGTTTTGAGCTTGTCTCATTCATTGAATGTAACGAGCTTAACTGATTTATTCAATGTATGAAACTGCATTCATTCATTCAATGAATCAAACTGCACTCACTCATTCATTGAAACAAGCGGTATTCATTCATTCATTGAATCCAAATTATCCCATTGATTCAGAGTCTACACCTTAACGCCTTTATTCAATGAAAAAACTGCAATAATTCATGCTTTCCAACAACAAAATAAGACGTTTTGATTCAACGTTTTGAGCTTGTCTCATTCATTCAATGTAACGATCTTAACTGATTTATTCAATGTATGAAACTGTATTCATTCATTCAATGAATCCAACTACACTCACTCATTCATTGAAACAAGCGGTATTCATTCATTCATTGAATCCAGCTTATCCCATTGATTCAATGTCTACACATTAACGCCTTTATTCATTCAAAGAACTAAATAAGACGTTTTGATTCAACGTTTTGAGCTTGTCTCATTCATTCAATGTAACGAGCTTAACTGATTTATTCAATGTATGAAACTGCATTCATTCATACATTGAATCCAGCTTATCCCATTCATTCAATGTCTACAATATAACGCCTTCATTCATTCAACGAACTCAATAAGACGTTTTGATTCAACGTTTTGAGCTTGTCTCATTCATTCAATGTAACGAGTTTAACTGATTTATTTAATGCATGAACCTGCATTCATTCATTCAATGAATCAAACTACACTCACTCATTCATTGAAACAAGCGGTATTCATTCATTCATTGAATCCAGCTTATCCCATTGATTCAATGTCTACACCTTAACGCCTTTATTGAATGAAACAAACTGCAATAATTCATTTATTCCAACAACAAAATAAGACGTTTTGATTCAACGTTTTGAGCTTGTCTCATTCATTCAATGTAACGAGTTTAACTGATTTATGAAACTGCATTCATTCATTCAATGAATCAAACTACACTCACTCATTCATTGAAACAAGCGGTATTCATTCATTCATAGAATCCAGCTTATCCCATTGATTCAATGTCTACACCTTAACGCCTTTATTCAATGAAACAAACTGCAATAATTCATGCTTTCCAACAACAAAATAAGACGTTTTGATTCAACGTTTTGAGCTTGTCTCATTCATTCAATGTAACGAGTGTAACTGATTTATTCAATGTATGAAACTGCATTCATTCATTCAATGAATCAAACTACACTCACTCATTCATTGAAACAAGCGGTATTCATTCATTCATTGAATCCAGCTTATTCCATTGATTCAATGGCTACACCTGAACGCCTTTATTGAATGATACAAACTGCAATAATTCATTTATTCCAAGAACAAAATAAGACGTTTTAATTCAACTTTTTGAGCTTGTCTCATTCATTCAATGTAACGAGCTTAACTGATTTATTCCATGTATGAAACTGCATTCATTCATTCAATGAATCAAACTACACTCACTCATTCAATGAAACAAGCGGTGTTCATCCATTCATTGAATCCAGCTTATCCCATTGATTCAATGTCTACTCCTTAACGCCTTTATTCAATGAAACAAACTGCAATAATTCATTTATTCCAACAACAAAATAAGACGTTTTGATTCAACGTTTTGAGCTTGTCTCATTCATTCAATGTAACGATCTTAACTGATTTATTCAATGTATGAAACTGCATTCATTCATTCAATGAATCAAACTACACTCACTCATTCATTGAAACAAGCGGTATTCATTCATTCATTGAATCCAGCTTATCCCATTGGCTCAATGTCTACACCTTAACGCGTTTATTCAATGATACAAACTGCAAAAATTCATTCATTCCAAAAACAAAAAAAAGACGTTTTGATTCAAAGTTTTGAGCTTGTCCCATTCATTCACTGTAATGAGCTTAACAGATTTATTTCATGTATGAAACTGCATTCATTCATTCAATGAATCAAACTACACTCACTCATTCATTGAAACAAGCGGTATTCATTCATTCATTGAATCCAGCTTATCCCATTGATTCAATGTCTACACCTTAACGCCTTTATTAAATGAAACAAACTGCAATAATTCATGCTTTCCAACAACAAAATAAGACGTTTTGATTCAACGTTTTGAGCTTGTCTCATTCATTCAATGTAACGATCTTAACTGATTTATTCAATGTATGAACCTTCATTCATTCATTCAATGAATCAAACTACACTCACTCATTCATTGAAACAAGCGGTATTCATTCATTCATTGAATCCAGCTTATCCCATTGATTGAATGTCTACACCTTAACGCCTTTATTAAATGAAACAAACTGCAATAATTCATTTATTTCAACAACAAAATAAGACGTTTTGATTCAACGTTTTGAGCTTGTCTCATTCATTCAATGTAACGATCTTAACTGATTTATTCAATGTATGAAACTGCATTCATTCATTCAATGAATCAATCTACACTCACTCATTCATTGAAACAAGCGGTATTCATTCATTCATTGAATCCAGCTTATCCCATTGATTCAATGTCTACACCTTTTCGCCCTTATTGAATGAAACAAACTGCAATAATTCATTTATTACAACAACAAAATAAGACGTTTTGATTCAACGTTTTGAGCTTGTCTCATTCATTCAATGTAACGAGCTTAACTGATTTATTCAATGTATGAAACTGCATTCATTCATACATTGAATCCAGCTTATTCCATTCATTCAATGTCTACAATATAATGCCTTCATTCATTTGAAGAACTAAATAAGACGTTTTGATTCAACGTTTTGAGCTTGTCTCATTCATTCAATGTAACGATCTTAACTGATTTATTCAATGTATGAAACTACATTCATTCATTCAATGAATCAAACTACACTCACTCATTCATTGAAACAAGCGGTATTCATTCATTCATTGAATCCAGCTTATCCCATTGACTCAATGTCTACACCTTAACGCCTTTATTCAATGAAACAAACTGCAATAATTCATTCATTCCAACAACAAAATAAGACGTTTGGTTTCAACATTTTAAGCTTGTCTCATTCATTCAATGTAACGAGCTTAACTGATTGATTCAAAGGATAAAACTGCATTCATTCATTCAATGAATCAAACTAAACACATTCAATGAAAAAAGCGGTATTCATTCATTCATTGAATCCAGCTTATCCCATTGATTCAATGTGTACACCTTAACGCCTTTATTCAATGAAACAAACTGCAATATTTCATTTATTCCAACTGCAAAATAAGACGTTTTGATTCAACGTTTTGAGCTTGTCTCATTCATGCAATATAACGAGCTTAACTGATTGATTCAAAGGATAAAACTGCATTCATTCATTCAATGAATCAAACTACACTCACTCATTCATTGAAACAAGCGGTATTCATTCATTCATTGAATCCAGCTTATCCCATTGATTCAATATCTACACCTTAACGCCTTTATTCAATGAAACAAACTGCAATAATTCATTCATTCCAACAACAAAATAAGACGTTTTGATTCAACGTTTTGAGCTTGTCCGATTCATTCAATGTAACGATCTTAACTGATTTATTCAATGTATGAAACTGCATTCATTCATTCAATGAACCAAACTACACTCACTCATTCATTGAAACAAGCGGTATTCATTCATTCATTGAATCCAGCTTATCCCATTCATTCAATGTCTACACCTTAACGCCTTTATTCAATGAAACAAACTGCAATAATTCATTTATTCCAACTGCAAAATAAGACGTTTTGATTCAACGTTTTGAGCTTGTCTTATTCATTCAATGTAACGAGCTTAACTGATTTATTCAATGTATGAAACTGCATTCATTCAGTCAATGAATCAAACTACACTCACTCATTCATTGAAACAAGCGGTATTCATTCATTCATTGAATCCAGCTTATACCATTGACTCAATGTCTACACCTTAACGCCTTTATTCAATGAAACAAACTGCAATAATTCATTCATTCCAACAACAAAATAAGACGTTTTGATTCAACGTTTTGTGCTTGTCTCATTCATTCAACGTAACGAGCTCAACAGATTTATTCAATGTATGAAACTGCATTCATTCATTCAATGAATCAAACTACACTCACTCATTCATTGAAACAAGCGGTATTCATTCATTCATTGAATCCAGCTAATCCCATTCATTCAATGTCTACACCTTAACGCCTTCATTTAATGAAACAAACTGCAATAATTCATTCATTCCAAGAACAAAATAAGACGTTTTGATTCAACCTTTTCAGCTTGTCTCATTCATTCAATATAACGAGCTTAACTGATTTATTCAATGTATGAAACTGCATTCATTCATTCAATGAATCAAACTACACTCACTCATTCATTGAAACAAGCGGTATTCATTCATTCATTGAATCCAGCTTATCCCATTGACTCAATGTCTACACCTTAACGCCTTTATTCAATGAAACAAACTGCAATAATTCATTCATTCCAACAACAAAATAAGACGTTTTGATTCAACGTTTTGAGCTTGTCTCATTCATTCAATGTAACGATCTTAACTGATTTATTCAATGTATGAAACTGCATTCACTCATTCAATGAATCAAACTACACTCACTCATTCATTGAAACAAGCGGTATTCATTCATTCATTGAATCCACCACATCCCATTGATTCAATGCATTCACCTGAACGCCTTTATTCAATGAAACAAACTGCAATAATTCATTCATTCCAACAACAAAATAAGACGTTTGGATTCAACATTTTAAGCTTGTCTCATTCATTCAATGTAACGAGCTTAACTGACTTATAGAAAGTATAAAACTGCATTCATTCATTCAATGAATCAAACTACACTCACTCATTCAATGAAACAAGCGGTGTTCATCCATTCATTGAATCCAGCTTATCCCATTGATTCAATGTCTACTCCTTAACGCCTTTATTCAATGAAACAAACTGCAATAATTCATTTATTCCAACAACAAAATAAGACGTTTTGATTCAACGTTTTGAGCTTGTCTCATTCATTCAATGTAACGATCTTAACTGATTTATTCAATGTATGAAACTGCATTCATTCATTCAATGAATCAAACTACACTCACTCATTCATTGAAACAAGCGGTATTCATTCATTCATTGAATCCAGCTTATCCCATTGGCTCAATGTCTACACCTTAACGCGTTTATTCAATGATACAAACTGCAAAAATTCATTCATTCCAAAAACAAAAAAAAGACGTTTTGATTCAAAGTTTTGAGCTTGTCCCATTCATTCACTGTAATGAGCTTAACAGATTTATTTCATGTATGAAACTGCATTCATTCATTCAATGAATCAAACTACACTCACTCATTCATTGAAACAAGCGGTATTCATTCATTCATTGAATCCAGCTTATCCCATTGATTCAATGTCTACACCTTAACGCCTTTATTAAATGAAACAAACTGCAATAATTCATGCTTTCCAACAACAAAATAAGACGTTTTGATTCAACGTTTTGAGCTTGTCTCATTCATTCAATGTAACGATCTTAACTGATTTATTCAATGTATGAACCTTCATTCATTCATTCAATGAATCAAACTACACTCACTCATTCATTGAAACAAGCGGTATTCATTCATTCATTGAATCCAGCTTATCCCATTGATTGAATGTCTACACCTTAACGCCTTTATTAAATGAAACAAACTGCAATAATTCATTTATTTCAACAACAAAATAAGACGTTTTGATTCAACGTTTTGAGCTTGTCTCATTCATTCAATGTAACGATCTTAACTGATTTATTCAATGTATGAAACTGCATTCATTCATTCAATGAATCAATCTACACTCACTCATTCATTGAAACAAGCGGTATTCATTCATTCATTGAATCCAGCTTATCCCATTGATTCAATGTCTACACCTTTTCGCCCTTATTGAATGAAACAAACTGCAATAATTCATTTATTACAACAACAAAATAAGACGTTTTGATTCAACGTTTTGAGCTTGTCTCATTCATTCAATGTAACGAGCTTAACTGATTTATTCAATGTATGAAACTGCATTCATTCATACATTGAATCCAGCTTATTCCATTCATTCAATGTCTACAATATAATGCCTTCATTCATTTGAAGAACTAAATAAGACGTTTTGATTCAACGTTTTGAGCTTGTCTCATTCATTCAATGTAACGATCTTAACTGATTTATTCAATGTATGAAACTACATTCATTCATTCAATGAATCAAACTACACTCACTCATTCATTGAAACAAGCGGTATTCATTCATTCATTGAATCCAGCTTATCCCATTGACTCAATGTCTACACCTTAACGCCTTTATTCAATGAAACAAACTGCAATAATTCATTCATTCCAACAACAAAATAAGACGTTTGGTTTCAACATTTTAAGCTTGTCTCATTCATTCAATGTAACGAGCTTAACTGATTGATTCAAAGGATAAAACTGCATTCATTCATTCAATGAATCAAACTAAACACATTCAATGAAAAGAGCGGTATTCATTCATTCATTGAATCCAGCTTATCCCATTGATTCAATGTGTACACCTTAACGCCTTTATTCAATGAAACAAACTGCAATATTTCATTTATTCCAACTGCAAAATAAGACGTTTTGATTCAACGTTTTGAGCTTGTCTCATTCATGCAATATAACGAGCTTAACTGATTGATTCAAAGGATAAAACTGCATTCATTCATTCAATGAATCAAACTACACTCACTCATTCATTGAAACAAGCGGTATTCATTCATTCATTGAATCCAGCTTATCCCATTGATTCAATATCTACACCTTAACGCCTTTATTCAATGAAACAAACTGCAATAATTCATTCATTCCAACAACAAAATAAGACGTTTTGATTCAACGTTTTGAGCTTGTCTCATTCATTCAATGTAACGATCTTAACTGATTTATTCAATGTATGAAACTGCATTCATTCATTCAATGAACCAAACTACACTCACTCATTCATTGAAACAAGCGGTATTCATTCATTCATTGAATCCAGCTTATCCCATTCATTCAATGTCTACACCTTAACGCCTTTATTCAATGAAACAAACTGCAATAATTCATTTATTCCAACTGCAAAATAAGACGTTTTGATTCAACGTTTTGAGCTTGTCTTATTCATTCAATGTAACGAGCTTAACTGATTTATTCAATGTATGAAACTGCATTCATTCAGTCAATGAATCAAACTACACTCACTCATTCATTGAAACAAGCGGTATTCATTCATTCATTGAATCCAGCTTATACCATTGACTCAATGTCTACACCTTAACGCCTTTATTCAATGAAACAAACTGCAATAATTCATTCATTCCAACAACAAAATAAGACGTTTTGATTCAACGTTTTGTGCTTGTCTCATTCATTCAACGTAACGAGCTCAACAGATTTATTCAATGTATGAAACTGCATTCATTCATTCAATGAATCAAACTACACTCACTCATTCATTGAAACAAGCGGTATTCATTCATTCATTGAATCCAGCTAATCCCATTCATTCAATGTCTACACCTTAACGCCTTCATTTAATGAAACAAACTGCAATAATTCATTCATTCCAAGAACAAAATAAGACGTTTTGATTCAACCTTTTCAGCTTGTCTCATTCATTCAATATAACGAGCTTAACTGATTTATTCAATGTATGAAACTGCATTCATTCATTCAATGAATCAAACTACACTCACTCATTCATTGAAACAAGCGGTATTCATTCATTCATTGAATCCAGCTTATCCCATTGACTCAATGTCTACACCTTAACGCCTTTATTCAATGAAACAAACTGCAATAATTCATTCATTCCAACAACAAAATAAGACGTTTTGATTCAACGTTTTGAGCTTGTCTCATTCATTCAATGTAACGATCTTAACTGATTTATTCAATGTATGAAACTGCATTCACTCATTCAATGAATCAAACTACACTCACTCATTCATTGAAACAAGCGGTATTCATTCATTCATTGAATCCACCACATCCCATTGATTCAATGCATTCACCTGAACGCCTTTATTCAATGAAACAAACTGCAATAATTCATTCATTCCAACAACAAAATAAGACGTTTGGATTCAACATTTTAAGCTTGTCTCATTCATTCAATGTAACGAGCTTAACTGACTTATAGAAAGTATAAAACTGCATTCATTCATTCAATGAATCAAACTAAACACATTCAATGAAACAAGCGGTATTCATTCATTCATTGAATCCAGCTTATCCCATTGACTCAATGTCTGCACCTTAACCCCTTTATTCAATGTAGCAAACTGCATTCATTCATTCATTCAAAGAACTATATAAGACGTTTTGATTCAACGTTTTGAGCTTGTCTCATTCATTGAATGTAACGAGCTTAACTGATTGATTCAAAGGATAAAACTGCATTCATTCATTCAATGAATCAAACTACACTCACTCATTCATTGAAACAAGCGGTATTCATTCATTCATTGAATCCAGCTTATCCCATTGATTCAATGCATTCACCTTAACGCCTTTATTCAATGAAACAAACTGCAATAATTCATTCATTCCAACAACAAAATAAGACGTTTGGATTCAACATTTTAAGCTTGTCTCATTCATTCAATGTAACGAGCTTAACTGATTTATTCCATGTATGAAACTGCATTCATTCATTCAATGAATCAAATTACACTCACTCATTCAATGAAACAAGCGGTATCCATTCATTCATTGAATCCAGCTTATCGCATTGATTCAATGTCTACACCTTAACGCCTTTATTCAATGAAACAAACTGCAATAATTCATTTATTTCAACAACAAAATAAGACGTTTTGATTCAACGTTTTGAGCTTGTCTCATTCATTCAATGAAACGATCTTAACTGATTTATTCAATGTATGAAACTGCAATCATTTATTCAATGAATCAATCTACACTCACTCATTCATTGAAACAAGCGGTGTTCATCCATTCATTGAATCCAGCTTATCCCATTGATTCAATGTCTACTCCTTAACGCCTTTATTCAATGAAACAAACTGCAATAATTCATTCATTCCAACAACAAAATAAGACGTTTTGATTCAACGTTTTGAGCTTGTCTCATTCATTCAATGTAACGATCTTAACTGATTTATTCAATGTATGAAACTGCATTCATTCATTCAATGAATCAAACTACACTCACTCATTCATTGAAACAAGCGGTATTCATTCATTCATTGAATCCAGCTTATCCCATTGGCTCAATGTCTACACCTTAACGCGTTTATTCAATGATACAAACTGCAAAAATTCATTCATTCCAAAAACAAAATAAGACGTTTTGATTCAAAGTTTTGAGCTTGTCCCATTCATTCACTGTAATGAGCTTAACAGATTTATTTCATGTATGAAACTGCATTCATTCATTCAATGAATCAAACTACACTCACTCATTCATTGAAACAAGCGGTATTCATTCATTCATTGAATCCAGCTTATCCCATTGATTCAATGTCTACACCTTAACGCCTTTATTAAATGAAACAAACTGCAATAATTCATGCTTTCCAACAACAAAATAAGACGTTTTGATTCAACGTTTTGAGCTTGTCTCATTCATTCAATGTAACGATCTTAACTGATTTATTCAATGTATGAACCTTCATTCATTCATTCAATGAATCAAACTACACTCACTCATTCATTGAAACAAGCGGTATTCATTCATTCATTGAATCCAGCTTATCCCATTGATTGAATGTCTACACCTTAACGCCTTTATTAAATGAAACAAACTGCAATAATTCATTTATTTCAACAACAAAATAAGACGTTTTGATTCAACGTTTTGAGCTTGTCTCATTCATTCAATGTAACGATCTTAACTGATTTATTCAATGTATGAAACTGCATTCATTCATTCAATGAATCAATCTACACTCACTCATTCATTGAAACAAGCGGTATTCATTCATTCATTGAATCCAGCTTATCCCATTGATTCAATGTCTACACCTTTTCGCCCTTATTGAATGAAACAAACTGCAATAATTCATTTATTACAACAACAAAATAAGACGTTTTGATTCAACGTTTTGAGCTTGTCTCATTCATTCAATGTAACGAGCTTAACTGATTTATTCAATGTATGAAACTGCATTCATTCATACATTGAATCCAGCTTATTCCATTCATTCAATGTCTACAATATAATGCCTTCATTCATTTGAAGAACTAAATAAGACGTTTTGATTCAACGTTTTGAGCTTGTCTCATTCATTCAATGTAACGATCTTAACTGATTTATTCAATGTATGAAACTACATTCATTCATTCAATGAATCAAACTACACTCACTCATTCATTGAAACAAGCGGTATTCATTCATTCATTGAATCCAGCTTATCCCATTGACTCAATGTCTACACCTTAACGCCTTTATTCAATGAAACAAACTGCAATAATTCATTCATTCCAACAACAAAATAAGACGTTTGGTTTCAACATTTTAAGCTTGTCTCATTCATTCAATGTAACGAGCTTAACTGATTGATTCAAAGGATAAAACTGCATTCATTCATTCAATGAATCAAACTAAACACATTCAATGAAAAAAGCGGTATTCATTCATTCATTGAATCCAGCTTATCCCATTGATTCAATGTGTACACCTTAACGCCTTTATTCAATGAAACAAACTGCAATATTTCATTTATTCCAACTGCAAAATAAGACGTTTTGATTCAACGTTTTGAGCTTGTCTCATTCATGCAATGTAACGAGCTTAACTGATTGATTCAAAGGATAAAACTGCATTCATTCATTCAATGAATCAAACTACACTCACTCATTCATTGAAACAAGCGGTATTCATTCATTCATTGAATCCAGCTTATCCCATTGATTCAATATCTACACCTTAACGCCTTTATTCAATGAAACAAACTGCAATAATTCATTCATTCCAACAACAAAATAAGACGTTTTGATTCAACGTTTTGAGCTTGTCTCATTCATTCAACGTAACGAGCTTAACTGATTTATTCAACGTATGAAACTGCATTCATTCATTCATTGAATCCAGCTTATCCCATTGACTCAATGTCTGCACCTTAACCCCTTTATTCAATGTAGCAAACTGCATTCATTCATTCATTCAAAGAACTATATAAGACGTTTAGATTCAACGTTTTGAGCTTGTCTCATTCATTCAATGTAACGAGCTTAACTGATTGATTCAAAGGATAAAACTGCATTCATTCATTCAATGAATCAAACTACACTCACTCATTCATTGAAACAAGCGGTATTCATTCATTCATTGAATCCAGCTTATCCCATTGATTCAATGTCTACACCTTAACGCCTTCATTCAATTAAACAAAGTGCAATAATTCTTTCATTCCAACAATAAAATAAGACGTTTTGATTCAACGTTTTGAGCTTGTCTCATTCATTCAATGTAACGATCTTAACTGATTTATTCAATGTATGAAACTGCATTCATTCATTCAATGAACCAAACTACACTCACTCATTCATTGAAACAAGCGGTATTCATTCATTCATTGAATCCAGCTTATCCCATTCATTCAATGTCTACACCTTAACGCCTTTATTCAATGAAACAAACTGCAATAATTCATTTATTCCAACTGCAAAATAAGACGTTTTGATTCAACGTTTTGAGCTTGTCTTATTCATTCAATGTAACGAGCTTAACTGATTTATTCAATGTATGAAACTGCATTCATTCAGTCAATGAATGAAACTACACTCACTCATTCATTGAAACAAGCGGTATTCATTCATTCATTGAATCCAGCTTATCGCATTGACTCAATGTCTACACCTTAACGCCTTTATTCAATGAAACAAACTGCAATAATTCATTCATTCCAACAACAAAATAAGACGTTTTGATTCAACGTTTTGAGCTTGTCTCATTCATTCAATGTAACGATCTTAACTGATTTATTCAATGTATGAAACTGCATTCACTCATTCAATGAATCAAACTACACTCACTCATTCATTGAAACAAGCGGTATTCATTCATTCATTGAATCCACCACATCCCATTGATTCAATGCATTCACCTGAACGCCTTTATTCAATGAAACAAACTGCAATAATTCATTCATTCCAACAACAAAATAAGACGTTTGGATTCAACATTTTAAGCTTGTCTCATTCATTCAATGTAACGAGCTTAACTGACTTATAGAAAGTATAAAACTGCATTCATTCATTCAATGAATCAAACTAAACACATTCAATGAAACAAGCGGTAGTCATTCATTCATTTAATCCAGCTTATCCCATTGATTCAATATCTACACCTTAACGCCTTTATTCAATGAAACAAACTGCAATAATTCATTCATTCCAACAACAAAATAAGACGTTTTGATTCAACGTTTTGAGCATGTCTCATTCATTCAACGTAACGAGCTTAACTGATTTATTCAACGTATGAAACTGCATTCATTCATTCATTGAATCCAGCTTATCCCATTGACTCAATGTCTGCACCTTAACCCCTTTATTCAATGTAGCAAACTGCATTCATTCATTCAAAGAACTATATAAGACGTTTTGATTCAACGTTTTGAGCTTGTCTCATTCATTCAATGTAACGAGCTTAACTGATTGATTCAAAGGATAAAACTGCATTCATTCATTCAATGAATCAAACTACACTCACTCATTCATTGAAACAAGCGGTATTCATTCATTCATTGAATCCAGCTTATCCCATTGATTCAATGCATTCACCTTAACGCCTTTATTCAATGAAACAAACTGCAATAATTCATTCATTCCAACAACAAAATAAGACGTTTGGATTCAACATTTTAAGCTTGTCGCATTCATTCAATGTAACGAGCTTAACTGACTTATAGAAAGTATAAAACTGCATTCATTCATTCAATGAATCAAACTAAACACATTCATTGAAACAAGCGGTATTCATTCATTCATTGAATCCAGCTTATCCCATTGATTCAATATCTACACCTTAACGCATTTATTCAATGAAACAAACTGCAATAATTCATTTATTCCAACTGCAAAATAAGACGTTTTGATTCAACGTTTTGAGCTTGTCTTATTCATTCAATGTAACGAGCTTAACTGATTTATTCAATGTATGAAACTGCATTCATTCAGTCAATGAATCAAACTACACTCACTCATTCATTGAAACAAGCGGTATTCATTCATTCATTGAATCCAGCTTATACCATTGACTCAATGTCTACACCTTAACGCCTTTATTCAATAAAACAAACTGCAATAATTCATTCATTCCAACAACAAAATAAGACGTTTTGATTCAACGTTTTGAGCTTGTCTCATTCATTCAACGTAACGAGCTCAACAGATTTATTCAATGTATGAAACTGCATTCACTCATTCAATGAATCAAACTACACTCACTCATTCATTGAAACAAGCGGTATTCATTCATTCATTGAATCCAACTCATCCCATTGATTCAATGCATTCACCTTAACGCCTTTATTCAATGAAACAAACTGCAATAATTCATTCATTCCAACAACAAAATAAGACGTTTGGATTCAACATTTTAAGCTTGTCTCATTCATTCAATGTAACGAGCTTAACTGACTTATAGAAAGTATAAAACTGCATTCATTCATTCAATGAATCAAACTAAACACATTCAATGAAACAAGCGGTATTCATTCATTCATTGAATCCAGCTTATCCCATTGATTCAATGTGTACACCTTAACGCCTTTATTCAATGAAACAAACTGCAATATTTCATTTACTCCAACTGCAAAATAAGACGTTTTGATTCAACGTTTTGAGCTTGTCTCATTCATTCAATGTAACGAGCTTAACTGATTGATTCAAAGGATAAAACTGCATTCATTCATTCAATGAATCAAACTACACTCACTCATTCATTGAAACAAGCGGTATTCATTCATTCATTGAATCCAGCTTATCCCATTGATTCAATATCTACACCTTAACGCCTTTATTCAATGAAACAAACTGCAATAATTCATTCATTCCACAACAAAATAAGACGTTTTGATTCAACGTTTTGAGCTAGTCTCATTCATTCAACGTAACGAGCTTAACTGATTTATTCAATGTATGAAACTTCATTCATTCATTCAATGAATCAAACTACACTCACTCATTCATTGAAACAAGCGGTATTCATTCATTCATTGAATCCTGCTTATCCCATTGATTCAATGTCTACACCTTAACGCCTGTATTCAATGAAACAAACTGCATTCATTCATTCATTCAAAGAACTAACTAAGACGTATGGATTCAACGTTTTGAGCTTGTCTCATTCATTCAATGTAACGAGCTTAACTGATTTATTCAATGTATGAAACTGCATTCATTCATTCAATGAATCAAACTACACTCAATCATTCATTGAAACACGCGGTGTTCATTCATTCATTGAATCCAGCTTATCCCATTCATTCAATGTCTACACCTTAACGCCTTTATTTAATGAAACAAACTGCAATAATTCATTTATTCCAACAACAAAATAAGACGTTTTGATTCAACGTTTTGAGCTTGTCTCATTCATTCAATGTAACGAGCTGAACTGATTTATTCAATGTATGAAACTGCATTCATTCATTCAATGAATCAAACTACACTCACTCATTCATTGAAACAAGCGGTATTCATTCATTCATTGAATCCAGCTTATCCCATTCATTCAATGTCAACACATTAACGCCTTTATTCAATGAAGCAAACTGCATTCATTCATTCATTCAAAGAACTATATAAGACGTTTAGATTCAACGTTTTGAGCTTGTCTCATTCATTCAATGTAATGAGCTTAACTGATTGATTCAAAGGATAAAACTGCATTCATTCATTCAATGAATCAAACTACACTCACTCATTCATTGAAACAAGCGGTATTCATTCATTCATTGAATCCAGCTTATCCCATTCATTCAATGTCTACACCTTAACGCCTTTATTCATTCAAAGAACTAAATAAGACGTTTTGATTCAACGTTTTGAGCTTGTCTCATTCATTCAATGTAACGAGCTTAACTGATTTATTCAATGTATGAAACTGCATTCATTCATACATTGAATCCAGCTTATCCCATTCATTCAATGTCTACAATATAACGCCTTCATTCATTTGAAGAACTAAATAAGACGTTTTGATTCAACGTTTTGAGCTTGTCTCATTCATTCAATGTAACAATCTTAATTGATTTATTCAATGTATGAAACTACACTCACTCATTCATTGAAACAAGCGGTATTCATTCATTCATTGAATCCAGCTTATCCCATTGACTCAATGTCTACACCTTAACGCCTTTATTCAATGAAACAAACTGCAATAATTCATTCATTCCAACAACAAAATAAGACGTTTGGATTCAACATTTTAAGCTTGTCTCATTCATTCAATGTAACGAGCTTAACTGATTGATTCAAAGGATAAAACTGCATTCATTCATTCAATGAATCAAACTAAACACATTCAATGAAACAAGCGGTATTCATTCATTCATTGAATCCAGCTTATCCCATTGATTCAATGTGTACACCTTAACGCCTTTATTCAATGAAACAAACTGCAATATTTCATTTATTCCAACTGCAAAATAAGACGTTTTGATTCAACGTTTTGAGCTTGTCTCATTCATTCAATGTAACGAGCTGAACTGATTTATTCAATGTATGAAACTGCATTCATTCAGTCAATGAATCAAACTACACTCACTCATTCATTGAAACAAGCGGTATTCATTCATTCATTGAATCCAGCTTATACCATTGACTCAATGTCTACACCTTAACGCCTTTATTCAATGAAACAAACTGCAATAATTCATTCATTCCAAGAACAAAATAAGACGTATGGATTCAACGTTTTGAGCTTGTCTCATTCATTCAATGCAACGAGCTTAACTGATTTATTCAATGTATGAAACTGCATTCATTCATTCAATGAATCAAACTACACTCACTCATTCATTGAAACAAGCGGTATTCATTCAATTCATTGAATCCTGCTTATCCCATTGATTCAATGTCTACACCTTAACGCCTGTATTCAATGAAACAAACTGCATTCATTCATTCATTCAAAGAACTAACTAAGACGTATGGATTCAACGTTTTGAGCTTGTCTCATTCATTCAATGTAACGAGCTTAACTGATTTATTCAATGTATGACACTGCATTCATTCATTCAATGAATCAAACTACACTCAATCATTCATTGAAACAAGCGGTGTTCATTCATTCATTGAATCCAGCTTATCCCATTCATTCAATGTCTACTTCTTAACGCCTTCATTCAATTAAACAAACTGCAATAATTCATTTATTCCAACAACAAAATAAGACGTTTTGATTCAACGTTTTGAGCTTGTCTCATTCATTCAATGTAACGAGCTGAACTGATTTATTCAATGTATGAAACTGCATTCATTCATTCAATGAATCAAACTCAACTCACTCATTCATTGAAACAAGCGGTATTCATTCATTCATTGAATCCAGCTTATCCCATTCATTCAATGTCTACACCTTAACGCCTTTATTCATTCAAAGAACTAATTAAGACGTTTTGATTCAACGTTTTGAGCTTGTCTCATTCATTCAATGTAACGAGCTTAACTGATTAATTCAATGTATGAAACTGCATTCATTCATACATTGAATCCAGCTTATCCCATTCATTCAATATCTAACCTTAACGCCTTCATTCATTCAAAGAACTAAATAAGACGTTTTGATTCAACGTTTTGAGCTTGTCTCATTCTATCAACGTAACGAGCTTAACTGATTGATTCAATGTATGAAACTGCATTCATTCATTCAATGAATCAAACTACACTCACTCATTCATTGAAACAAGCGGTATTCATTCATTCATTGAATCCAGCTTATCCCAATCATTCAATGTATTCACCGTAACGCCTTCATTCAATGAAACAAACAGCATTCATTCATTCAAAGAACTAACTAAGACGTTTGGATTTAACGTTTTGAGCTTGTCTCATTCATCCAATGTAACGAGTTTAACAGATTTATTCACTGTATGAAACTGCATTCATTCATTCACTGAATCAAACTACACTCACTCATTCATTGAAACAAGTGTTATTCATTCATTCATTGAATCCAGCTTATCCCATTGATTCAATGTCGGCTCTTTAACGCTTTTATTCAATGAAACAAACTGCAATATTTCGTTCATTCCAACAACAAAATAAGACGTTTTGATTCAATGTTTTGAGCTTTTCTCATTCATTCAACGTAACGAGCTTAACTGATTTATTCAATGTATGAAACTGCATTCATTCATTCAATGAATCAAACTGCACTCAATCATTCATTGAAACAAGCGGTATTCTTTCATTCATTGAATCCAGCTTATCCCATTGATTCAAAGTCTACACCTTAACGCCTTCATTGAATGAAACAAACAGCATTCATTCATTCAAAGAACTAACTAAGACGTTTGGATTCAACGTTTTGTGCTTGTCCCATTCATTCAATGTCTACACATTAACGCCTTCATTCAATGAAACAAACTGCATTCATTCATTCATTCAAAGAACTAACTAAGACGTTTGGATTCAACGTTTTGAGCTTGTCTTATTCATTCAATGTAACGAGCTTAACTGATTTATTCAATGTATGAAACTGCATTCATTCAGTCAATGAATCAAACTACATTCACTCATTCATTGAAACAAGCGGTATTCATTCATTCATTGAATCCAGCTTATACCATTGATTCAATGTCTACACCATAATGCCTTTATTCAATGAAACAAACTGCAATAATTCATTCATTCCAACAACAAAATAAGACGTTTTGATTTAACGTTTTGAGCTTGTCTCATTCATCCAATGTAACGAGTTTAACAGATTTATTCACTGTATGAAACTGCATTCATTCATTCACTGAATCAAACTACACTCACTCATTCATTGAAACAAGCGGTATTCATTCATTCATTGAATCCAGCTTATCCCATTCATTCAATGTCTACACCTTAACGCCTTCATTCTATTAAACAAACTGCAATAATTCATTCATTCCAACAACAAAATAAGACGTTTTGATTCAACGTTTTGTGCTTGTCTCATTCATTCAATGTAACGAGCTTAACTGATTTATAGAAAGTATAAAACTGCATTCATTCAGTCAATGAATCAAACTAAACACATTCAGTGAAACAAGCGGTATTCATTCATTCATTGAATGCAGCTTATCCCATTCATTCAATGTCTACACATTAACGCCTTCATTCAATGAAACAAACTGCATTCATTCATTCAAAGAACTAACTAAGACGTTTGGATTCAACGTTTTGAGCTTGTCTCATTCATTCAATGTAACGAGCTTAACTGATTTATTCAATGGATGAAACTGCATTCACTCATTCAATGAATCAAACTACACTCACTCATTCATTGAAACAAGCGGTTTTCATTCATTCATTGAATCCACCTTATCCCATTGATTGAATGTATTCCCCTTAACGCCTTTATTCAATGAAACAAACTGCAATAATTCATTCATTCCAACAACAAAATAAGACGTTTGGATTCAACGTTTTGAGCTTGTCTCATTCATTCAATGTAACGAGCATAACTGACTTATAGAAAGTATAAAACTGCATTCATTCATTCAATGAATCAAACTAAACACATTCAGTGAAACAAGCGGTATTCATACATTCATTGAATCCAGCTTATCCCATTCATTCAATGTCTACACATTAACGCCTTCATTCAATGAAACAAACTGCATTCATTCATTCATTCAAAGAACTAACTAAGACGTTTGGATTCAACGTTTTGAGCTTGTCTCATTCATTCAATGTAACGAGCTTAACTGATTTATTCAATGTATGAAACTGCATTCACTCATTCAATGAATCAAACTACACTCACTCATTCATTGAAACAAGCGGTATTCATTCATTCATTGAATCCACCTTATCCCATTGATTCAATGTATTCACCTTAACGCCTTTATTCAATGAAACAAACTGCAATAATCCATTCATTCCAAGAACAAAATAAGACGTTTTGATTCAACCTTTTGAGCTTGTCTCATTCATTCAATGTAACGAGCTTAACTGATTGATTCAAAGGATAAAATTGCATTCATTCATTCAATGAATCAAACTACACTCACTCATTCATTGAAACAAGCGGTATTCATTCATTCATTGAATCCAGCTTATCCCATTGATTCAATATCTACACCTTAACGCCTTTATTCAATGAAACAAACTGCAATAATTCATTCATTCCAACAACAAAATAAGACGTTTTGATTCAACGTTTTGAGCTTGTCTCATTCATTCAACGTAACGACCTTAATTGATTGATTCAATGTATGAAACTGCATTCATTCATTCAATGAAACAAGCGGTATGCATTCATTCATTGAATCCAGCTTATCCCCATCATTCAATGTCTACACCGTAACGCCTTCATTCAATGAAACAAACTGCATTCATTCATTCATTCATTCAAAGAACTAACTAAGATGTTTGGATTCAACGTTTTGAGCTTGTCTCATTCATTCAATGTAACGAGCTTAACAGATTTATCACTGTATGAAACTGCATTCATTCATTCAATGAATCAAACTAAACTCACTCATTCATTGAAACAGGCGGTATTCATTCATTCATTGAATCCAGCTTATCCCATTCATTCAATGTCTTCACCTTAACGCCTTAATTCTATTAAACAAACTGCAATAATTCATTCATTCCAAGAACAAAATAATAAGTTTTGATTCAACGTTTTGTGCTTGTCTCATTCATTCAATGTAACGAGCTTAACTGATTTATAGAAAGTATAAAACTGCATTCATTCATTCAATGAATCAAACTAAACTCACTCATTCATTGAAACAGGCGGTATTCATTCATTCATTGAATCCAGCTTATCCCATTCATTCAATGTCTACACCTTAACGCCTTTATTCAATGACACAAACTGCAATAATTCATTCATTCCAAGAACAAAATAAGACGTTTTGATTCAACGTTTTGAGCTTGTCTCATTCATTCAACGTAACGAGCTTAACTGATTGATTCAATGTATGAAACTGCATTCATTCATTCAATGAATCAAACTACACTCACTCATTCATTGAAACAAGCGGTATTCATTCATTCATTGAATCCAGCTTATCCCATTGATTCAATGTCTACACCTTAACGCCTTCATTCAATTAAACAAACTGCAATAATTCATTCATTCCAACAATAAAATAAGACGTTTTGATTCAACATTTTGAGCTTGTCTCGTTCATTCAACGTAACGATCTTAACTGATTTATTCACTGTATGAAACTGCATTCATTCATTCAATGAATCAAACTACACTCACTCATTCATTGAAACAAGCGGTATTCATTCTTTCATTGAATCCACCTTATCCCATTGATTCAATGTCTACACCTTAACGCCTTTATTCAATGAAACAAACTGCAATAATTGATTTATTCCAACTCCAAAAAAGACGTTTTGATTCAACGTTTTGAGCTTGTCTTATTCATTCAATGTAACGAGCTTAACTGATTTATTGAATGTATGAAACTGCATTCATTCAGTCAATGAATCAAACTACACTCACTCATTCATTGAAACAAGCGGTATTCATTCATTCATTGAATCCAGCTTATACCATTGATTCAATGTCTACACCATAACGCCTTTATTCAATGAAACAAACTGCAATAATTCATTCATTCCAACAACAAAATAAGACGTTTTGATTCAACGCTTTGAGCTTGTCTCATTCTATCAACGTAACGAGCTTAACTGATTGATTCAATGTATGAAACTGCATTCATTCATTCAATGAATCAAACTACACTCACTCATTCATTGAAACAAGCGGTATTCATTCATTCATTGAATCCAGCTTATCCCAATCATTCAATGTCTACACCGTAACGCCTTCATTCAATGAAACAAACAGCATTCATTCATTCATTCATTCAAAGAACTAACTAAGACGTTTGGATTCAACGTTTTGAGCTTGTCTCATTCATCCAATGTAACGAGCTTAACAGATTTATTCACTGTATGAAACTGCATTCATTCATTCACTGAATCAAACTACACTCACTCATTCATTGAAACAAGCGGTATTCATTCATTCATTGAATCCAGCTTAACCCATTCATTCAATGTCTACACCTTAACGCCTTAATTCTATTAAACAAACTGCAATAATTCATTCATTCCAACAACAAAATAAGACGTTTGGATTCAACGTTTTGTGCTTGTCTCATTCATTCAATGTAACGAGCTTAACTGATTTATAGAAAGTATAAAACTGCATTCATTCAGTCAATGAATCAAACTAAACACATTCAGTGAAACAAGCGGTATTCATTCATTCATTGAATGCAGCTTATCCCATTCATTCAATGTCTACACATTAACGCCTTCATTCAATGAAACAAACTGCATTCATTCATTCATTCAAAGAACTAACTAAGACGTTTGGATTCAACGTTTTGAGCTTGTCTCATTCATTCAATGTAACGAGCTTAACTGATTTATTCAATGGATGAAACTGCATTCACTCATTCAATGAATCAAACTACACTCACTCATTCATTGAAACAAGCGGTTTTCATTCATTCATTGAATCCACCTTATCCCATTGATTGAATGTATTCACCTTAACGCCTTTATTCAATGAAACAAACTGCAATAATTCATTCATTCCAACAACAAAATAAGACGTTTGGATTCAACGTTTTGAGCTTGTCTCATTCATTCAATGTAACGAGCATAACTGACTTATAGAAAGTATAAAACTGCATTCATTCATTCAATGAATCAAACTAAACACATTCAGTGAAACAAGCGGTATTCATTCATTCATTGAATCCAGCTTATCCCATTCATTCAATGTCTACACATTAACGCCTTCATTCAATGGAACAAACTGCATTCATTCATTCATTCAAAGAACTAACTAAGACGTTTGGATTCAACGTTTTGAGCTTGTCTCATTCATTCAATGTAACGAGCTTAACTGATTTATTCAATGTATGAAACTGCATTCACTCATTCAATGAATCAAACTACACTCACTCATTCATTGAAACAAGCGGTATTCATTCATTCATTGAATCCACCTTATCCCATTGATTCAATGTATTCACCTTAACGCCTTTATTCAATGAAACAAACTGCAATAATCCATTCATTCAAAGAACTAACTAAGACGTTTTGATTCAACGTTTTGAGCTTGTCTCATTCATTCAATGTAACGAGCTTAACTGATTGATTCAAAGGATAAAACTGCATTCATTCATTCAATGAATCAAACTACACTCACTCATTCATTGAAACAAGCGGTATTCATTCATTCATTGAATCCAGCTTATCCCATTGATTCAATATCTACACCTTAACGCCTTTATTCAATGAAACAAACTGCAATAATTCATTCATTCCAACAACAAAATAAGACGTTTTGATTCAACGTTTTGAGCTTGTCTCATTCATTCAACGTAACGACCTTAATTGATTGATTCAATGTATGAAACTGCATTCATTCATTCAATGAAACAAGCGGTATTCATTCATTCATTGAATCCAGCTTATCCCAATCATTCAATGTCTACACCGTAATGCCTTCATTCAATGAAACAAACTGCATTCATTCATTCATTCATTCAAAGAACTAACTAAGATGTTTGGATTCAACGTTTTGAGCTAGTCTCATTCATTCAATGTAACGAGTTTAACAGATTTATCACTGTATGAAACTGCATTCATTCATTCAATGAATCAAACTAAACTCACTCATTCATTGAAACAAGCGGTATTCATTCATTCATTGAATCCAGCTTATCCCATTCATTCAATGTCTTCACCTTAACGCCTTAATTCTATTAAACAAACTGCAATAATTCATTCATTCCAAGAACAAAATAATAAGTTTTGATTCAACGTTTTGTGCTTGTCTCATTCATTCAATGTAACGAGCTTAACTGATTTATAGAAAGTATAAAACTGCATTCATACATTCAATGAATCAAACTAAACACATTCAGTGAAACAAGCGGTATTCATTCATTCATTGAATCCAGCTTATCCCATTCATTCAATGTCTACACCTTAACGCCTTTATTCAATGAAACAAACTGCAATAATTCATTTATTCCAACTGCAAAATAAGACGTTTTGATTCAACGTTTTGAGCTTGTCTCATTCATTCAACGTAACGAGCTTAAATGATTTATTCAATGTATGAAACTGCATTCATTCATTCATTGAATCCAGCTTATCCCATTGACTCAATGTCTGCACCTTAACCCCTTTATTCAATGTAGCAAACTGCATTCATTCATTCATTCAAAGAACTATATAAGACGTTTTGATTCAACGTTTTGAGCTTGTCTCATTCATTCAATGTAACGAGCTTAACTGATTGATTCAAAGGATAAAACTGCATTCATTCAGTCAATGAATCAAACTACACTCACTCATTCATTGAAACAAGCGGTGTTCATTCATTCATTGAATCCAGCTTTTCCCATTCATTCAATGTCTACACCTTAACGCCTTTATTCAATGAAACAAAATGCAATAATTAACTTATTCCAACAACAAAATAAGACGTTTTGATTCAACGTTTTAAGCTTGTCTCATTCATTCAATGTAACGAGCTGAACTGATTTTTTCAATGTATGAAACTGCATTCATTCATTAAATGAATCAAACTACACTCACTCATTCATTGAAACAAGCGGTATACATTCATTCATTGAATCCAGCTTATCCCATTGATTCAATGTCTACACCTTAACGCCTTCATTCAATGAAACAAACTGCATTCATTCATTCATTCAAAGAACTAACTAGGACGTTTGGATTCAACGTTTTGAGCTTGTCTCATTCATTCAATGTAACGAGCTTAACTGATTTATTCAATGTATCAAACTGCAATCATTCATACATTGAATCCAGCTTATCCCATTCATTCAATGTCTACAGCTTAACGCCTTCATTCATTCAAAGAACTAAATAAGACGTTTTGACTCAACGTTTTGAGCTTGTCTCATTCATTCAATGTAACGAGCTTAACTAATTTATTCAATGTATGAAACTGCATTCATTCATTCAATGAATCAAACTACACTCACTCATTCATTGAAACAAGCGGTATTCATTCAATTCATTGAATCCTGCTTATCCCATTGATTCAATGTCTACACCTTAACGCCTGTATTCAATGAAACAAACTGCATTCATTCATTCATTCAAAGAACTAACTAAGACGTATGGATTCAACGTTTTGAGCTTGTCTCATTCATTCAATGTAACGAGCTTAACTGATTTATTCAATGTATGACACTGCATTCATTCATTCAATGAATCAAACTACACTCAATCATTCATTGAAACAAGCGGTGTTCATTCATTCATTGAATCCAGCTTATCCCATTCATTCAATGTCTACACCTTAACGCCTTCATTCAATTAAACAAACTGCAATAATTCATTTATTCCAACAACAAAATAAGACGTTTTGATTCAACGTTTTGAGCTTGTCTCATTCATTCAATGTAACGAGCTGAACTGATTTATTCAATGTATGAAACTGCATTCATTCATTCAATGAATCAAACTCCACTCACTCATTCATTGAAACAAGCGGTATTCATTCATTCATTGAATCCAGCTTATCCCATTCATTCAATGTCAACACATTAACGCCTTTTTTCAATGAAGCAAACTGCATTCATTCATTCATTCAAAGAACTATATAAGACGTTTAGATTCAACGTTTTGAGCTTGTCTCATTCATTCAATGTAATGAGCTTAACTGATTGATTCAAAGGATAAAACTGCATTCATTCATTCAATGAATCAAACTACACTCACTCATTCATTGAAACAGGCGGTATTCATTCATTCATTGAATCCAGCTTATCCCATTCATTCAAAGTCTACACCTTAACGCCTTCATTGAATGAAACAAACTGCAATAATTCATTCATTCCAAAACCAAAATAAGACGTTTTGATTCAACCTTTTGAGCTAGTCTCATTCATTCAATGTAACGAGCTTAACTGATTGATTCAAAGGATAAAACTGCATTCATTCATTCAATGAATCAAACTACACTCACTCATTCATTGAAACAAGCGGTATTCATTCATTCATTGAATCCAGCTTATTCCATTGATTCAATGTCTACACCTTAACGCCTTTATTCAATGAAACAAACTGCAATAATTGATTTATTCCAACTGCAAAATAAGACGTTTTGATTCAACGTTTTGAGCTTGTCTTATTCATTCAATGTAACGAGCTTAACTGATTTATTCAATGTATGAAACTGCATTCATTCAGTCAATGAATCAAACTACATTCACTCATTCATTGAAACAAGCGGTATTCATTCATTCATTGAATCCAGCTTATACCATTGATTCACTGTCTACACCATAATGCCTTTATTCAATGAAACAAACTGCAATAATTCATTCATTCCAACAACAAAATAAGACGTTTTGATTCAACGCTTTGAGCTTGTCTCATTCTATCAACGTAAGGAGCTTAACTGATTGATTCAATGTATGAAACTGCATTCATTCATTCAATGAATCAAACTACACTCACTCATTCATTGAAACAAGCGGTATTCATTCATTCATTGAATCCAGCTTATCCCAATCATTCAATGTATTCACCGTAACGCCTTCATTCAATGAAACAAACAGCATTCATTCATTCATTCATTCAAAGAACTAACTAAAACGTTTGGATTTAACGTTTTGAGCTTGTCTCATTCATCCAATGTAACGAGTTTAACAGATTTATTCACTGTATGAAACTGCATTCATTCATTCACTGAATCAAACTACACTCACTCATTCATTGAAACAAGCGGTATTCATTCATTCATTGAATCCAGCTTATCCCATTCATTCAATGTCTACACCTTAACGCCTTCATTCTATTAAACAAACTGCAATAATTCATTCATTCCAACAACAAAATAAGACGTTTTGATTCAACGTTTTGTGCTTGTCTCATTCATTCAATGTAACGAGCTTAACTGATTTATAGAAAGTATAAAACTGCATTCATTCAGTCAATGAATCAAACTAAACACATTCAGTGAAACAAGCGGTATTCATTCATTCATTGAATGCAGCTTATCCCATTCATTCAATGTCTACACATTAACGCCTTCATTCAATGAAACAAACTGCATTCATTCATTCAAATAACTAACTAAGACGTTTGGATTCAACGTTTTGAGCTTGTCTCATTCATTCAATGTAACGAGCTGAACTGATTTATTCAATGGATGAAACTGCATTCACTCATTCAATGAATCAAACTACACTCACTCATTCATTGAAACAAGCGGTTTTCATTCATTCATTGAATCCAAGTTATCCCATTGATTGAATGTATTCACCTTAACGCCTTTATTCAATGAAACAAACTGCAATAATTCATTCATTCCAACAACAAAATAAGACGTTTGGATTCAACGTTTTGAGCTTGTCTCATTCATTCAATGTAATGAGCATAACTGACTTATAGAAAGTATAAAACTGCATTCATTCATTCAATGAATCAAACTAAACACATTCAGTGAAACAAGCGGTATTCATACATTCATTGAATCCAGCTTATCCCATTCATTCAATGTCTACACATTAACGCCTTCATTCAATGAAACAAACTGCATTCATTCATTCATTCAAAGAACTAACTAAGACGTTTGGATTCAACGTTTTGAGCTTGTCTCATTCATTCAATGTAACGAGCTTAACTGATTTATTCAATGTATGAAACTGCATTCACTCATTCAATGAATCAAACTACACTCACTCATTCATTGAAACAAGCGGTATTCATTCATTCATTGAATCGACCTTATCCCATTGATTCAATGTATTCACCTTAACGCCTTTATTCAATGAAACAAACTGCAATAATCCATTCATTCAAAGAACTAACTAAGACGTTTTGATTCAACGTTTTGAGCTTGTCTCATTCATTCACTGTAACGAGCTTAACTGACTGATTCAAAGGATAAAACTGCATTCATTCATTCAATGAATCAAACTACACTCACTCATTCATTGAAACAAGCGGTATTCATTCATTCATTGAATCCAGTTATCCCATTGATTCAATATCTACACCTTAACGCCTTTATTCAATGAAACAAACTGCAATAATTCATTCATTCCAAGAACAAAATAAGACGTTTTGATTCAACCTTTTGAGCTTGTCTCATTCATTCAATGTAACGAGCTTAACTGATTGATTCAAAGGATAAAACTGCATTCATTCATTCAATGAATCAAACTACACTCACTCATTCATTGAAACAAGCGGTATTCATTCATTCATTGAATCCAGCTTATCCCAATCATTCAATGTCTACACCGTAACGCCTTCATTCAATGAAACAAACAGCATTCATTCATTCATTCATTCAAAGAACTAACTAAGACGTTTGGATTCAACGTTTTGAGCTTGTCTCATTCATTCAACGTAACGAGCTTAACTGATTTAATCAACGTATGAAACTGCATTCATTCATTCATTGAATCCAGCTTATCCCATTGACTCAATGTCTGCACCTTAACCCCTTTATTCAATGTAGCAAACTGCATTCATTCATTCATTCAAAGAACTATAAAAGACGTTTTGATTCAACGTTTTGAGCTTGTCTCATTCATTCAATGTAACGAGCTTAACAGATTTATTCACTGTATGAAACTGCATTCATTCATTCAATGAATCAAACTACACTCACTCATTCATTGAAACAAGCGGTGTTCATTCATTCATTGAATCCAGCTTATCCCATTCATTCAATGTCTACACCTTAACGCCTTTATTCAATGAAACAAACTGCAATAATTCACTTATTCCAACAACAAAATAAGACGTTTTGATTCAACGTTTTGAGCTTGTCTCATTCATTCAATGTAACGAGCTTAACTGATTGATTCAAAGGATAAAACTGCATTCATTCATTCAATGAATCAAACTACACTCACTCATTCATTGAAACAAGCGGTATTCATTCATTCATTGAATCCAGCTTAACCCATTCATTCAATGTCTACACCTTAACGCCTTAATTCTATTAAACAAACTGCAATAATTCATTCATTCCAACAACAAAATAAGACGTTTGGATTCAACGTTTTGTGCTTGTCTCATTCATTCAATGTAACGAGCTTAACTGATTTATAGAAAGTATAAAACTGCATTCATTCAGTCAATGAATCAAACTAAACACATTCAGTGAAACAAGCGGTATTCATTCATTCATTGAATGCAGCTTATCCCATTCATTCAATGTCTACACATTAACGCCTTCATTCAATGAAACAAACTGCATTCATTCATTCATTCAAAGAACTAACTAAGACGTTTGGATTCAACGTTTTGAGCTTGTCTCATTCATTCAATGTAACGAGCTTAACTGATTTATTCAATGGATGAAACTGCATTCACTCATTCAATGAATCAAACTACACTCACTCATTCATTGAAACAAGCGGTTTTCATTCATTCATTGAATCCACCTTATCCCATTGATTGAATGTATTCACCTTAACGCCTTTATTCAATGTAACAAACTGCAATAATTCATTCATTCCAACAACAAAATAAGACGTTTGGATTCAACGTTTTGAGCTTGTCTCATTCATTCAATGTAACGAGCATAACTGACTTATAGAAAGTATAAAACTGCATTCATTCATTCAATGAATCAAACTAAACACATTCAGTGAAACAAGCGGTATTCATTCATTCATTGAATCCAGCTTATCCCATTCATTCAATGTCTACACATTAACGCCTTCATTCAATGAAACAAACTGCAATAATTCATTTATTCCAAAAACAAAATAAGACGTTTTGATTCAACGTTTTCAGCTTGTCTCATTCATTCAACGTAACGAG